>NW_007727716.1:92422-110266 GCF_000696425.1 Galeopterus variegatus | reverse complement strand
GAACCCTCGGCGGGAGCGCCGCTGCGCTCCCAAACGGTGCACTGTAGCAGTGCGCCACCGGGCCGGCCTTTTAGCCAAAAATCTTAATCTTTGCACTCTAAAGTACAGCACCCTCCTGCAATATGTGGATGACCTCCTTCTTTGCAGCCCCTCAGTATCCTCTTCCCAAGAGGATACTGCCACCCTTCTCAATTTCCTTGGGTCTAGGGGTTATCAGGTCACTCCTTCCAAGGCTCAACTTTGCACCCCCACAGTTACCCAGGCATATCCCTAACCCCCACTTCTAAGTCTCTTACAGGGGACCGTATCCGCCTCCTCCAGGATCTCCAACCTCCCCAGAGTGCTGATAACATCCTCTCCTTTTGGAGCCTTGTGTGTTTCTTCTGACAGTGGGTCCCCAACTTTGCCCTCCTAGCGTGACCCTTATACAAGGCAGCTAAGGACACCCCGCAGGGACCATTAACTGACCCCGCCACTATTAAACACCTTTTCTCTAGGCTATGGGATTGTCCACTGCAGGACCCACTCTGGCTCTCCCAGACCCTTCAAAGCCCTTTCACCTATTTACAGATGAGGGTTCTGGCTTGGCTACCGGCCTCCTGGCCCAGCCTGCAGGACCGACCTGTCGGGCAGTGGCATACCTATCAAAACAGCTCGATGTCACGGTTCAGAGATGGCAGCCATGTCTCAGGGCGTTAGCAGTTGCTGCCTCCCTGACCAAGGAAGCTCTCAAGCTTACTTTGGGCCAACCCCTCACTGTCTTTTCCTCCCATCGCTTTGGGGACCTGCTCAGCCACAAGTCCCTCGCCCATTTGACTCCTTACACAATCCAGCTGTACCACCTGCTTTTCATCGAAAATCCTCAGATTTCTTTATCCACCTCCCCCCGCTTAACCCCCCCCCCTCCGACCCTTCTGCCTACTCCCTCCACTACTCCCGACCCTTTACATTCCTGTCCTCAACTTTTAGAGGATTTTATTCCTTCACATCCAGGGCTCTCTGACCAGCCCCTATCTAATCCTGACCATGTGCTTTTCGTAAATGGTAGTTCTTTCATTGCCCCAGATGGCCAAAGGCATGCAGCCTATGCTGTCATTACTCTAGATGCCACCTTAGAGGCTGTACCCCTTCCCCTCAGAATAACCTCTCAAAGGTGGAGCTGATAGCCCTCACTTGGGCCCTCCACCTGTCCAAGGGACAACAGGTCACTATATACACAGATTCCAGACATGCTTTCCTCATCACCCATACTCACTCTGTCCTCTGGCAAGAACAAGGATTCCTCGCTACTAAAGGGACCCCAATAATCAATAGGCCCCTCATCTCAAAGTTACTCAAGGCCCTTAGCCTCCCAACTGAGACGGCTATTGTTCACTGCCAGGGCCACCAGTCCTCTAAAGACCCTATATCTAAAGGCAACAACAAAGCAGATTCCACAGCCTGGGCTATGGCTCTAGGCTGCACTCCAGCTCCTCTCCTTTTCCTCAACACACCCCATTCCCCCTCATATACGGAAGAAGAAACTCGGACCCTCAAGCGGTTGGGGTGAATTATTGGGGACAAGGGTTGGATTTTTATCCAAGATAAGGTCGCCCTCCCAGGCCACGTAGTCCACAGCATCATTAGAGATGTCCACCAATCCCTCCACATTGGCCCAAAAGCTTTATATTGGTTCCTAGAACCCCTTTTCCATAACCCACACCTCCGAAAGCTCATTGAGGAGGTTCATCAGTCTTGCAATACCTGTTCTGTTAACTCTCAAGGGGGAATTCGCAGGGTAGGACCTAACCATCAACTCTGAGGCCATCAACCGGGGGAAGACTGGCAGCTTGATTTTTCCCACATGCCATGTCACAAAACCTATCGTTACTAACTTTGGTGGACACCTTTACAGGATGGATTGAGGCTTACCCCACAGCTCAAAAAACAGCGGACATGGTAGCTGCTATACTTATTAAACATATCATCCCAAGGTTTGGCCTCTCACGGACCCAACAATCTGACAGCGGCCCAGCCTTCACCTCCAGTGTCACCCAGCAGGTCTGCAAAAGTCTGACCGTCACCTGGAAACTCCACATCCCTTACCATCCACAATCCTCAGGAACGAATTCGAGAGGTGTCTAGGGTATCCGTCAACCAGCTTCTGCTCCACTCCTACTCCCACGTGCCCACTTACAACAACCCCTACGACGCCCCTCATTCAGCAGGAAGTAGCTAGAGATGATGGCGATGCCCATTTTCCTATCTAAACCAAAGAGGGGGGAATGTTAGGCAATTATGTTTTAGCTGATGTCTAAGACAGCGGCAGGTGGTCGGGATGAACACCCAAAATGGCTGCGGAGAGTTTCAGGTCCCTAGAACAGCACGTTTTCTGAGAATCAAAAAAAAACCCTCCCCCTTCTTCCTCACCACCACATCCCCTTCCCTTGCACATGAATTTCTCCACCTACAGAAAAATCTCAACTCAGCTTAAACCCCACTCGCTTCCCTCCCCTTCCTTCTTAGCCAATAGGAACAGTCCAGCTCAGCCTGACTGGATATAAAAGGCCCAGCCCGACTCTCCCTGCTGCTGCTCCCACCTCCGAGAGGGCAGCCCGCTTGCTCATTTTGCCTGCCTAGTACACTTTGGTTGAGTCCCTGTCTCCTGCTGTGTTTTGTTTTCATGCTCAGGCCAGGGCTTTTCCTTTCAGTAGTGATATTTGTGTCTGAGTTATTTTCACCAGGAAAGCTCAATAATGAAGAAATGAAAGAATGGAAGGAAAGGTTTCGATAGGCTCATTGGTATTTGGAGATTCTGCCTAGTCAAGTAACTGGAGCACTAGCCTAATTGTCTACAAACCTAATTTAGTCCTGGCTATGCTACTGATGATATTAGACAAATTGTTTAACTTCTGAGGCTCAGTTTCTCCATATGTACAGTGGAAATAGAAATATCTTGCCTACTACATGAGAATGATTATGAAGATAAATGCAATGCCATCCATAGAATAGCTTTTCTGGAAGAAAAATTGTTTCCGAATTTTCCCATTGACTTGGGGATGAATATAACAAATCTCATGCAGCAATGAGCCCAAAAGCACAAGCAATAAAAGAAAAAATAAACAAATGGGACTATATCAAAATAAAAAGCTTCTGCACAGCAAAGGAAACAGTCAACAGAGTGAAACAACAACCTACAGAGTGGGAGAAAATTTTTGCTAACTATGCATCTGACAAGGGATTAATATCCATAATATACAAGGAACTCAAGCAATTACACAGTACAAAAACAACCCAATTAAAAAATGGGCAGAGGAACTGAATAGACATTTTTCAAAGGAAGACATACAAATGGCATACAGGTACATGAAAAAATGCTCAACATCACTAGTCATCAGGGAAGTCATTTTGAGATGATTGATATATCATCTCACCCCAGTTAGACTGGCTATGATCAAAAAGAATGAGAATAACAAATGGTGGCGAGGATGTGGAGAGAAGGGAATGCTCCTACATTGTTGGTGTGACTGTAAATTGTACAACCACTATGGAAAACACTATCAAACTACAGATAGATCTTCCATATGATCCAGCAATCCCACTTCTGGGTATATACCCAGAGGAATGGAAATCATCCTGTTGAAGGGATACCTGCACTCCCATGTTCATCACAGCTCTGTTCACAATAGCCAGGATATGGAACCAACATAAGTGTCCATCAGTGGATGATTGGATAAGGAAAATGTGGTATATATATACACCATGGAATACTACTCTGCCATAAAAAAGAATGAAATTCTCCCATTTGCAACAACATGGATGAGCTTGGAGAAACTTAATGTTGGGTGAAATAAGCAAAGCACAGAGGGATAAATACCACATGTACTTACTCATATGTGGGAGCTAAGAGAGAAAGAAGGTAGGAAAGAAAGACCACAGTGGTGTGTTGGACTTGCAGAGGGAGAGAACCTACCTAGAGATACAAAGTGGAGTGGGGAAAAGGGGATGCGGGGGGAGGTCGGAGATAATTGAGAGGATAATTGGGTGGGGGGCACAGGATATAATCACAATTTGTGGTAATGGACTTGCTGCCAGTATGGATCTGGCCATCACCTTTTAGGCACGAGTGGTGACTATTTGCTTTGTATACCATGAATATTCATAACCAATAACAACAAAAGAAAACGTTTTTTAAAAAAAAATCTCATGCAGCAAATAATAGCTCGTCAAGTCCCTGACAAAGTAGATCATAGTGTTTTTATTGCATTAAGCTTTTTAAATGAAAATTGTTTCTTAAATTAGTATTTTATGGTCTTATAGACCAGTAAACATAGTAACATGTGGAACTGTGGTTTTGAAATCCTACTAAGGAAAATGCTGTAAATTCTTCATATTCATTTTCTGGTAAGTAAACCTGAAACCACCAAGGACTCTGAATAGAGTGTGGTGGTAAACCCTAATACACACTTCACATGAAAATGTTAGGACTGTCAATAGGCAACAAATCTAGTTACAGTGACAGTGCCTATATTTAAATTTTTCCAAATGCAAGCTCTGGTGATTTGAGCAATAGTTTGGACTTGCTATAGCCTGTAAGTAAACAAACTCAAAGTTCCTGTCAGAAGATCTGGCTTGTACTGCCTGTCAGGGGACCATGGCTCCAGCGGAAAGCACATAGTTCTTATACACTTCTGCTGCAGCTAGTCCCTGACCTCACGGGGTTTCAGAGAAGGTCTTAAAGGAAGCTAGCTGTGATGGTCACAGATGCATGGAAAATGCAGAGAATCAAGGAATGTAGCTCTTGCCTCGCCTTTCCAACCCCTGCATATACAAATGAATTGAGAAGAAAGGAAAAACTTTCCAGCCTCTCAGGCTGCTCTTGACCCTGCTTTTCAGTGTATAGCTCCTCCCCTGTCTCTGTACTCCCCTCTTTCCCTTTTATAATGTCACACAAATCAGGGACAGTAGAATCACATTATAACTTACATTGTTACAGGGATTCAGATCTTAAGTCAAATGATGCTTTTTGAAACCCAACTAGGGCATGCACTAAATGCCTAATACATACCTATAAGAATACTGTGTATTGCTCCTGCCCCTTTATACCAGCATTATAAAAGCTTCCACTAGATGAGAGTATTGAGTGTGAGTACAGTTGTAGTAAGTCGCACCAATGAAGATATTGTACTTTGTTGTAGTCTTAGAGTTAAGGCCTGTTGAATGCAGCATGCACATTTATGTAAACAGACAATCAGGATAGGCCTAGAATTACTAGTAAAATTCTGATAGCCTTACTGCAGGTATCTGTAGAACAATGAAAGAGATTTTATGGTCTCATGGCCCAGCCCATATTGTACCCTGTTTCTTCCATTATCCAGCATCAGAATCTCTCTTCCAGATCATTTACTGAACACTGTTGAAAAGCTCCTGAATATGATTAGTGGTGATTAAAGTATTACACAACTGCTAATAACCTTGTTAGAAAATTTAGATATATCCTTTTGCCTCAGAATGTAACAAATTACTCTAAGAGCTTTCTTTTAAGCTATCTTAATTACTGCAAATAAATATTTATTTTCATAGTTTTAAGTCAAAAAAAGAAAAACCTTGGTTTTGTTGTAAAACCTTAAGCCTGAAGTCATATGAATGAAATTAATATGTTGTACATAATGCAAAAGTTTCAGTAGCCAATTTGAAGTTTTGAAAATTGCTATTATCAGAGAATTTTGATCATATGTTTAAATTTAGTTGTGCATGCTTCTTATTAACCAAAAATGATAATACCATTCAGTTTAGTAATCAGTATGAAAACCAATTAGTTATTGGTTTGTGTTTTTCTAGTTGCTGTGCCTGCCTAGAAAAACATATATATATAATAAAGATCGATTGATATATTTTTCTATACAAAAATGGGTTTACAGTTTTCCCCATCTTCTACAATATTTAGTTGTCCATAGTAAAAGCCACAGTAATGGGTAACTTGTAGGACAGTCCTAGTTTCTGAGATTGGCAGCCCTTTGTCTAAAATAGTGGCCATGAATTTCCTGGATTGGCAGCCCTTGGTCTAAAGTCCTAGAAACTTCCAGAAAAATTTGTCGAAATTAAATTGCTAAATAGTGATACTTTAAAGCAGGAATTCTAATAATTTTCTTGGAAATAAGCTATTTACTGCTATTGGTATTGAGTAATTTGTCTTTTACTCTCAGTTAATTTTATATATATTTCCAAAAAGCATGAATATATGATTATTCATAAATTTGCACACTGTCACAGTAAGTTTTCAGAAGAAATAAAGACTCTTTTCAATGCCTTTCAGGTGTGGTATCCTACTTTTTTAATATTAAAGTTTTGTAGATATGCCAAGAAACTGAAGATTGTTTAGTTTGATTTATTTGGACCTGATTTATGTTTTGATATTAGGCTATTACTTAAATGCTCAGCTGTATGTTTAGTTTTGTTTCTGGTCATCTGACAACTGTGTTAAGTTTGTGAGAAAAACTTTCAAATGATACATGGGTTTGATTTACCTAACAAACTTCTAGATGGCAGCAGCATCAAGGTCAATATCAAACAGGGGGATGGGACCTTATTCTGTTCAAAATCAGCGCTGTGGAGGCTGTGAGGCATGGGCTATGACTTTACAGTACATTTATTGCCTACAAATTGTTTTCACATCTCATTTAGAAAATGAGAATCTGAAATGATTTTCATATTTATTTAGTGAATGACAATCTGAAATGTTTTTCTCTAAGATGTTTGAGTCCCCGGCAGTTTACTTGCAAAAGACAAGATACTGCTGATGTTCTTTTTATGTAGAAATCATTCATTGAAATGTGATTTGTTCTTGAATCAAATAATTAAAGCACACTGACATTTTCTGTCAATTCCAAGTAGTTTCTAAAGCTCCTCAGACAAGACGCATTCAAAAGATAACAGGACTCTTTCAAAACTGGCAATTTATCTATGAGATTATTAATAAATCAAGTTTAAGAAAGATAAGTTTAATTGAATTTTTAAACAAGTAGCTGTATTATCCTTCAAGCACCTTCAAGCTCATGCAATATTCACAGTTTTTTAAAAAAACAAGTGCTTTGATATGTTTGAATTCTTCTCTTTAATGATGGGTTTTTTTGTTTTTTTTTTTAAACACCAGTTAAGTGGTTTAACACTTAGCATCCCAAGTCATATTTTGAAAGCCACTTTTCTTTCCATTAATGCACGGTTTAGCTGTAGGGCTGCAGTGAGATGCCCTTGCCATCCAAGTTGTCACATCTGCTTTTTCTGGTCATGATGACTCTTAGGACTGTTTGACAGGTAATCATTAGAACTTGGATCCTAGTAGACTAGAGGGTCTTTTCACCCATCACTGCAGGGGGGATTTATGCGGGTAACTCCTATTAATGTTAATAGGACTTGCAAGTGTAAGTCCTCCTCCTATCAATGAGACAGTTGACCCCTAAAAGAAATATTCTTTAGTGATGGACACTGTAGCTGATCTAGAAGCATCAGCGAATTGTTCTATTCAGGATTTTCATATGTGGAAAAGAAATTAGCAAGAGTGTATCAATCCAGTGGAGGATTTGTTTGTAGAGCTTGAAAATATTAGCTCTTGATTTTCTACTCCGATTTCTAATATATGTTAGAAACTATTGCTCTTTTGTGTATTATCAGCATAGCATTTTCTCTTATTTTTACAGGATAAAATAATTTTGCCCAAGGTTTCATTGAAGTCACATTTTAATGTGCCAGTACTATCCTAAAAATTCTGGACAGGTTGAACATTTTAAAGCTACGTAATAATGTCCAGTCTCAATGATCAAGGAAATGTAGACCAACCCAGGAGATATATTTTGCTTATCAAGTTGGCAGAATCCAAAAGATTGATAGTAGCTAGAGTGTTGAGGGTGTAGGGGAAAAGGCACTCTGATACATTTTGGGTAGGAGTATGTAAATTGGTTACAGCCTTTTTGAAGGGCAATGCAGTAGAACCTATCCAAACTTTAAATGCAGATAGCCTTTGACTGAGTACTTCCACTTCTAAAAATCTAGCTTATGGAAATGTTTGTACATGTACACAAAATACAAGATTCCTCATCACGGCATTTTTTTAAAAAAAATTTAGAAATAACCTAAGTGTTCATTAAAAGGACACTGGCTTAAATTGTTAATACAGGCATTCATAGTATAGAATACTAAACAGCTGCTAAAAAAGAGTGAGATGCATATATATGTAATATATCTCCAACATATGTGTATTGCATATATATGTACACATCATAGGAAATGTTTGGAGAGTATGCATACCAAACTGGTTATGTTGGGGAAAGAGATTAGGATTGGTAGGGGGAGAATAAAAGGGCACTTTAAATTCTAATTCTACATAATATTTTTTGGTTTTAGTTTTTTTTTTATATAACTAGCAAGTGTTTATGTATTGCTTTATTTAAAATTTTAATCTGTTTAGTAACCCAGGACCAAATTCCTAGATGGTACTTGAGACCTTCAAAAATAGTGACTTCAGATTTTGGATTACACTAATGTTTTTATAAAGTGCAGTTCACATATAACAGTTTATAATCAGTAAGTGACTAGTTAGATAAACTATGATACATCCATTACAATGGAGTACTATGCAGCTGTAAAATTGTAAAATGGAATTAGGAAACTACTGCTATAGTGCAATCTCTAGAACATATTGTGACACGAACTCTACGCAAAAGTATGTGTATAATATCTACATTTCATGCAAGAATGGTAGGGGTATTCAAAATCACATATTTAAATGGTTACCTATTGAGAAAGAGAAGAGGCAGGACACAGGGATGGAAGCTAGACTTCTTTGTACCTTGTTTTATAGTTTTGACTTAGAAACCAAAAACAATCCCTAAAATGTGAAAACAAAACATTGAACATAACCATATATTGAGTTGTTGGCATAACTACATAGAGACGAATTAAGTGATTTTAAAGGACAGTGAAATGGAGGATGGAGAGGATGGAGACTGGGTAGGGAACAAAGAATCTTAAACTTTAGTAGACTTGGTGATAGTGATAATATGTATGTTGTGGTAGATCAAATATGTTGATGTGATTATTCACCAGTTTTCAAAACAAAAAGATAAAAGCAAAGATAAGTAAAAACTCTGTGATCTTTAATTTGAATTAGAAATATCAATGAATGCTTATGTCCAAACTCATCAAATTGAACACATTAAATATGTGCAGTTTTTAGTATATCAATTAGACCTCAATAAAGTTGTTTTAAAAAGAGGCACAACCCACCTCCCTCCAAATCAATATAAACTCAAGATGCATTTTTTCTTATTCTAAAAAATACATGTTTTCTAGCTAGGAAACTGGCAAAGGCTACTGATATCATGTGAAAAGGACATAAGAACCAACTTGAAGAGACTTCCATTGGTCACATATGAGAACATTTAAACATCAAGAATTTATAATGATACTCCAAAATAGCCTCATTGACCCTTTATTCTAGAAACGAAGAAAGGGAAGCATCATATATTTCCAGTGAAGACTGTATTTCAAGGTATCTAAATAGTTGTTGAAGGAACATTCTTATAGAAGAATCACAATTAAATGCATGAGGAATGATAGAATTGGATCACTGTTTTGTAAATTCAATATAATAATGGACCTAGGCAATGATTATCAATGGCTGATAAAACCTTTAGTTGAAAGGTTGATGCAGACATCACCTGAACTACTTACTGATCAATCTTAAAATCACTACAAGTAGAAAATCAGACATTATAGGCCTCTTGGTGTGTTGAAAGAGAAAGTACACAGCACTCCTTGGGAAGAATTCTTGCCAAAATAAAAATTTAAAATACCTAGATATAATCAAAGCTCTAGATGTAACTGCCAGTTTACAGATACTAGGGGATAGGAAATCATGTAAAATGATACCATAGAGATACAATGTATAAACTTTTACAGGACAAATGACCCAATTTTATGAATTAAAACTGGCACAGGGAAAAAAAATGGGGGGGGGGGGGCACTATTACAGATTTAAAGAGATTTTAGAGACATCAAATAATTAATTGCAACATGCTGGACTTGTCTGGACCTTATATTGAACAAATGAAATCTTTTTTTAAAAAAGCAAAAAGCGAAAGTTCTGGTCAAGATGGTGGAATAGACGGTCCCCAGCATCACTCTCTCCCACAAATCAACTAATTCACAACTATAAAAATGTACCATCAGCCAAGCTGGGGCTGCTGGAGCTCAGGGGAAGAGGAGGAGAGACCTATGGAGTTCATGAAGGGGAAGAAGCCACGATGAGAGAAAAAACTGCTCTAAGAATTTCAGGCCATGGCCATTTTAATACTGGAGCTGCTGAGTACATGGAGCAGGAGCTGGCAGAAGCTGCAGCTGTGCCCTTCAGATTGAGGTACTTGGGAACAATAGGGTTCCCGTGGACCCACGCAGGAGTGAGGAGCCAGAACAGCTGAAAAAGGGGAGCCATTCACATGCCAGTGAGTCAACACAAGGGACGGGGGCAGGGACTGTCCCATAGGAAGTGTTTGGAGCACAGGCCGTGGAGGAGACAGGCCCAAGGGGAGAACACAGGGACACAGCAAGGACAGCCAATATGTCCCTCCCCCCAATCAGTGCAGGACCACTCAGAGGAGACTGGTCAGGAATGCAGAATTGGATGGGGTGCAGTTTGATGAAAAAATTCAGGCCCAGATCAGAGTTTCTATGCAACCCAGGTGCACCAAGTCTCTGGAGAGCCAGAAGTACCTATAAGGTCAACCATTAAACCCTGAGCTGCACCAAAAGCCTTCCCTAGGGAAACAACAGCAAAGTAGCAGTTTAGCTCAACAGCAGCTCAAGTACGGGTTCCCACAGGGGGTTGCCCCATGTTAGAAGTAAGCAAAGGACAAAAAATTAGTTCTGGCCCAGGCACACCACTAGCACCTTGGGGCCTGCCTGGGGGCATAAGGCATGGATTCGGGGACAGGACCCCTGCCCACAACCCCTCACACTGCCAGCCCCTTGGGGCCCACCCAGGAAGCCAAGACTTGGAGCCAGAGACTGGACCCCACTCCCACATCCAGGCATACCACCAGCACCTCAGGGCCTGCCCGGGGACCCGAGGCATGGAGAAGAGGACCAGAGCCCCTCCCACAACCAGGCGCACCATGCCAGCACTTTTTGGCCCTCACAGGGACCCAAGGTATGGAGAAGGGGACCAGACACCCCTCCCACAGCCAGGCACACTGCCAGCACCTCAGGGCCCATCCAGGGACCTGAGGCATGGAGAAGGGGACCGGACCCCCTCCAAAAACTAGGCACACCGTGCCAGCACCTCGGGGTCGGCCTGAGGAATAAAGGTACAGAGCCAGGTACTGGACCCCCCTCCCACAATCAGGCACATCATGCCAGCACCTCGGAGCCCGCCTGGGGACCCAAGGCATAGAGAAGAGGACTGGACCCCCCTGCCACAACCAGGCACATAAGCCAGCACCAAGGAGCATGCCAAAAACATCACCTCCATGTGGGTGGCCCACCACAGTAACCATGGCTGCCGCAAAAGCAGCTGGACGCCACAACCACCGCACAGATGGTCTGCCAGCCACTCCACTGGACTGCACTGACACAAGGAGAGTCACCAGCAGAGATAAAAGAAGAGGATGTCTCTCTCCACAAAGCCCGTTTCAAAATGACAGAAGCATCTGCTCTATGATGATGTTGGGGGACCTGTTCACACCTCTCAGCATTGGACAGATCATCTAGGCAACAAATCAACAGAGTAACCATTATTCTTTCAGAAGGAGAGAAGAAATCTAGGGCAATTAGGGAGGGAAGAGGAAGGGGGGGAGGGAGAAGGGGATGGGGAGAGATTGGACAAGGGGCATAAAGAATAATTATGATTTGTGACAATATATATGCTAGTAATATTGATTTGATCAACATATCTCAATGGTGAACCCCAAAAATATGTATAATCAATTTTGATTCAGTAAAAATTAAAAATAAAAATTAAAAAATTAAAAAAGAAATGCTTGCTCTTAAGTTCAAATATGGTTTAAGGTTTTGCAGAAATTCACTATTGTTGGTATGGAAGCTATTAGTATAATATGCAAACATTTAAAATAGTTTTACATATAGGTAAGTGTACAAAGCTTAAAATATACCCTAAATCCTATGCCCTAAGGAGCTCAGTATCTTTAAGTCAGAATGGGCGATGTACCAGAAATTTGTTTCCTTTGGTTGAGCTTATGCAATAGCAACAAAAAGATTTGTGCAGAAGTTAAAACTGCTCTCTAGTAATCTTTATCAGGACTAGACAAAATTGCCTACAGGATGTGTCATTCATTTTCTAAATCTGTATTTGAAAATTGTAAGGACAGATAAGCTGAACTTTGAATATCACTTGTCTTTCAGATCTTTTGAAAATAATTTACAGCTGCTAGACTTGAGATACTAATACACCCTGTTTTAAGAGAATGCTGTAGAACTAGATTTACAAAGCACAACATTTTGGAGGGTGACTGTGCCAATTATGAAGTTGTTCTCCAAAGAATTTAGACCTCTTTTAAATAGGAGTTTCTGGGAGTTCCCAGGTGGTACATGTTAGTGCTTCACACGTGATTAACTTCTAGGCAGAGAGGTAGGTGTGGCACAATAGAACCACTGTTAAATGAACATCGAATTGAAAAGAAAGCAATTCCAAAATAATTGTTGAAGTAAAGGAGAAGATATGGATTGACAAGTCCAGTTTGAGCACAACTTTGCAGTAATACATATTTGGCATAAAGTGTGGTGTACTTAAAGTGAAGATTATTTGGGGAATAAAGTGCCCTCCTAATAATTGAACTCATTTATCTACCAGATTGCCACAATAAGTCTATGTAAAATTGCCATCCAAAAATACCTCTTTACACTTGATTCACATTTTTCATTAATGCTACATGGCCACAATCTTCTTGACCAGAAGATTATATGGTGGATAGTTCTCTTTTTATTATTTTTTTTTCTTTTCTTAGATGTCTAAGAGTAAGTTGTAAAACCACAGAATTCAAGATATGGTCTGGGTCTTATAAATAAACAAATGTAGATCTACTTTAGCCAAACCTGGGAAAGCTACCTAAGTAAGCCTTAGAAATGGAAAAGGGAATAATATCCTCTGGAAATGTGAAATAAGGTGAGTGTTTAGTACGTACTTATAATTAGGATTGACGAGGTTAAGTAGAACCAAAAACTATGGCTCCCGCCTTAGGATCCTTAAAAGCCTCTCCTAGTGGGGTATTGGGGTGGCTTCTGCTGCCCCCACAACATCCCTACCTTTGTCTCCTTCATTCTGGGAGGGTAAGCAATACATGGGTCTAGGGGCAGGAGCACCTTGGGAGGATATAGCAAAGCCAAGATCAAGAGCCACACAGCCCACCCACTACCCCAACTGACATTGAAGATGAAAAATAAAAGGGGAAGAAAGGGACAAATGATGTTTAAAGTATCTGAACAAAAAGCAGTATGATGACAGGAGTAAAGCAATACTTATCAATTATAACCCTAAATGTAAGTGGAATAAACTCCCCATTCAGAAGACACTGACTGACTGGGTTAAAAAGCTAGACCCAACTATTTGGTGTCTTCAAGAGACCCACCTCACCTATAAGGACAAGCACAGACTAAAAGTAAAGGGATGGCAAAAGATATACCATGCAAGTGGAAGCCAAAAACGAGCCAGAGTAGCATCTTATATTCTATAAAATAGACTTTAAACCAAAAACCATGAAAAGAGACAAAGAAGGCCACTATATAATGATAAAGGGATCTATCCAGCAAGAAGACATAGCAATCATATGCACCCAACACCAGATGACCAAGATATATAAAGCAAATACTATTAGACCTAAACAAAGAGACCCCCAATACAATAATAGTTGGGGACCAGAACATCCCTCTATCAGCACTGGACATATGATTTAGGAAACAAATCAACAGAGAAACACAAGATTAAAATTGCACCTTAGGCCAATTGGACCTGGCAGATCTCTCCAGAACATTTCATCTAACAACTACAGAATATACATTCTTTTCATCACCACACTGAACATTCTCCAGGATAGACCACATGTTAGGTCACAAATCTAGTCTCAACAAATTTTAAAAAATTGACATCATTTCAATTGTCTTTCAGACTGCAATGGATTAAAACTGGAAATCAATAGCAAGTGGAA
Source organism: Galeopterus variegatus (assembly GCF_000696425.1). Taxonomy (NCBI): domain Eukaryota; kingdom Metazoa; phylum Chordata; class Mammalia; order Dermoptera; family Cynocephalidae; genus Galeopterus; species Galeopterus variegatus. The sequence goes on along the minus strand of NW_007727716.1, from coordinate 96,074 downwards.
CTCTGGAAACTGTACAAATACATGTAAACTAAACAAAAGTCTCCTGAAAGACCTATGAGTCCAAGAAGAAATTAAACAGGAAATCAAAAAATTCCTTGAAACTAATGAAAATAAAGACACATCATACCAAAACCTGTGGGATACTACAAAAGCAGTACTAAGAGGGAAGTTTATTGCAATAAATGTTTACATCAAAAGAATAGAAAGACTTCAAATAAACGATTTAATGCTATACCTCAAAGAACTAGAAAAACAGGAACAATACAATCCTAAAAATAGTAGATGAATAATTAAGATCAGAGCAGAACTAAATGAAATAGAGATCCCAAAACTCTGATATGTAAAAGGGGACATTACACCTGATACCACAGAAATACAAAGAATCATTTAAGACTATACAACTATATGCCAACAAATATGAAACCCTGGAGGAAATGGATAAGTTTCTGGGCACATACAAACTATCAAGACTGAACCAAGAAGAAATAGAAAACCTAAACAGACCAATAACAAGCAATGAGATTGATGCAGTAAACAGCAATCTCCCAACAACAACAAAAAAACCTAGGACCAGATGGCTTTACTGCTGAATTCTATCAAACCTTTAAAGAGAAATTAATACCAGTTCTCTTCAAACTATTCCAAAAAGTTGAAACAGAAGCCACTCTCCCAAACTCATTCTATGAGGCCAGCATCACTCTGATACCAAAACCAGACAAAGATACAAGAAAAAACACTACAGGCCGATATCTCTGATGAACACAGGCACATATATCCTCGACAAAATATTAGCAATCAGAATACAACAACACATCAAAAAAATTATACATCGTGATCAAGTGGGATTTATCCCAGGGATGCAAGGGTGACTTCCACACAAGTCAATAAATGTGATACACCACATCATCAAAACCAAGGACTAAAACCATATGATTATTTCAATAGACACAGAAAAAGCATTTGACAAAATTCAAAAACTCTTAATGATAAAGGCTCTCAGCAAATTGGGTATAGAAGTAAAGTATCTCTACACAATAAAAGCCATTTATGACAAAACACTGCCAATATCATCCCGAATGGAGAAAAGCTAAATTTTTTCCCTTAAGAACAGGAACAAGACAAGGATGCCCCTCTCACCACTCCTGTTTAAAAGTATTGGTAGTACTAGCCAGAGCAAATCAGGCAAGAGAAAGAAATAAAGGGCAATCAAATTGGAAAGGGCCAAGTCAAACTGTCCCTGTTTGCAGATGACATGATCTTATATATAGGAAAACCTAAAGACTCTACCAAAAAACTCTCAGAGCTGATTAACAATTTCAGTAATGTTGCAGGATACAAAATCAATACCCAATAATCAATAGCGTTTTTGTACTCCACAACAAACTAGCAGAAAAAGAAACCAAGAAAGCAAGCCCATTTACATAGTCACCAAAAAAAAAAAAAAAAAAATCTAAGGATCAATTTAACCAAGGAGGTGAAAAATCTCCACAATGAGAACTACAAAACACTACTGAAAGAAATTAAAGAGGACACAAAAGGTGGAAAGACATTCCATGCTGTTGGATTAGAAGAATTAATGGTGTGAAAATGTCCATACTACCCAAAGCAATCTACAGATTCAACACAATCCCCATCAAAATGCCAATGAAATTCTTCACAGAAATAGAAAAATAAATCCTAACATTTATATGGAACAACAAAAGACCACAAATAGTCAAAGCAATCCTGAGTAAACAAAATAAAGCTGGAGTCATAACACTACCTGACTTCAAATTATACTACAAAGCTATCGTAACCAAAACAGCATGGTATTGAGATGAAAACAGACACTCAGACCACTGGAACAGAACACAGAACTCAGAAATCAACCCACATACTTGCAGCCAACTGATCTTTGACAAAGGCAGCAAGAATATACATTGGGGGAAAGACTGCCTCTTCAATAAATGGTGCTGGGAAAATTGAAGATCTATAGGCAGAAGAAGGAAACTAGACCTGCACCTCTCACTGTATAGCAAAACCAACACAAAATGGATAAAAGACTTAAGTATAAGACCCAAAACCATAAAACTACTAAAAGAAAACATAGGGGAAACACTTCAGGGTGTAGGAGTGGGCAAAGACTTTATGAATAAGACCCCAAAAGCACAAGCAACAAAAGAAAAAATAAATGGAATTATATCAAATTAAAAAGCTTCTGCACAACAAAGGAAACAATCAACAGAGCAGAAAGTCACCCCAAGGAATGGAAGAATTGCACACTGTACATCAGATAAGGGATTAATATCCAGAATATATAAGGAACTCAAACAACTTCACAGTTAAAAAAAAAAAAACCCAAAACAAATAATCCAACTAAAAAATGGGCAAAGGAGCTGAATAGACATTTTCAAAGGAAGATGAACAAATGGCCAACAGACACATGAAAAAATGCTCAACATCACTACTCATCAGGGAAATGCAGATCAAAACTACATTGAGATATCATCTCACCCTAGTTAGATTGACCATTATTAAAAAGACTGAGAATAACAAATGCTGGTAAGGATGTGGAGAAAGGAGAACTCTTCTACACTGTTGGTGGGACTGTAAAATAGCACAGCCATTAAAGAAAACAGTATGAAGGTTTCTAAAACCACAGATAGAACTACCATACAATCCATCAATCCCACTTCTTGGTATTTACCCAATAGAATGGAAATCAGGTCAAAGGGATACCTGCACTCCTATGTTTATTGCAGCTCTGTTTACAATAGCCAGAATAGGGAACCAATCTAAGTGTCCATCAACAGATGACTAGATAAGGAAAATGTGGTATATATACATAATGGAATAATGCTCAGCCATAAAAGGAATGAAATTCTGCCATTTGCAGCAACATGGATGAGTTTGGAGAAAATTTTGTTAAGCAAAATAAGTGAGACACAGAAAGAAATACTGCTTGTCTTCACTCACAAGTGGGTGCTAAGAAAGGAGGAAAGAAGGGATTGAAGTAAGGAAGAAAGAAAAGATCACAATGATACAATGAACTTTCAGAAAGAAAGAACAAATCTGTGGTTAGAGGTCGGAGGGAGTGAGGGAGAGGTGGGTTGGGGAGAGGTCGTATAATGGGCACAAAGGATAATTGCCATTTGTAATGATGAATATGCTAATAATATCGATTTGATATCATACTGTACACAGGTAATGGTAGTCAACACTGTTGCCCCAAAGTATGTATAATCAATTAGGCTTAAATAAAAATAAATAAATAAAATTTCCAGTACATAAAAATTTGCTTCCTTCTTTTTAATTGCTGCATAGTATTCCATGGTATGAATTCCAATTACCAAGCCATTATTATTGAATATTTAGGTTGTTTCCAGCCTTATTGCTATTGTAAGCAATGATTTAACAAACATACTTATATCTCTGTTCACATGTTTATCTCTGATTGGTAGATTCTGGAGGTTTATTTTCCATGTTAAAGGGTATATACACTTTAAATTTTGATGAACTGCCAAATGGTAATTTAAAAAGGCTAATTTGCACACTTATTAATACTGGATATTATTATTTTTTTAATGTCTACCAATATGGGCCCGAAAAATGGACTATATTGTTATACTTTTTTTTTTTTTTTTTTTTTTTTTTTTTTTTTTTTTTTTTTTCC
>NW_007727716.1:88656-92412 GCF_000696425.1 Galeopterus variegatus | reverse complement strand
AGCGGCGCACTATCCAGTGCGCCACCGGGCCGGCCCTATATTGTTATACTTTGCATTTCCTTGATTACCTTTGCAGCTGAGCCCATTTATTGGCAATTGTCAGGCTGGATCATAGCTCCTTCAACCCTGTCCTGTGCAGGTAATGAGCTAGGTAATTGAAAAAAGATTCTGGGAGCCGTTGGCAAGGTAGACATGCTTTAATCAGATGCAAGCTAAGCCTGTCAGTCGATCAGAGCCGTTGTATTTTATACTGAAGTACACAGTAGTGGCAACTAGCTGAGGAGTACATGGACACACATGCACAGTTATAGTACTCTTATGTAACATGTCTACAGCCCACATGCTGAGTCATGTCCAGCCAGATATGAGGTGAGGGAGTCTGACCATACTATCTCCATTTTCCTCACACATCTTCTGTGGTTTCTCAATTCATGCCCTAGCTACTATTATGATTTATAAGAATTTATGCCCTTACCACTGTTACGATTTATGAGTTATTTCTGTATATTTTGTTTTTTTTGTTGTTTTTTTTTTTTTCTTTTTTGTGACCGGTAAGGGGATCACAGCCCTTGGCTTGGTGTCGCCCAGCACTGCTGCTCAGCCAGTGAGCGCAGCGGCCAGTCCTATGTGGGATCCGAACCCGCGGTGGGAGCGCTGCCGCGCTGCCAGCGCCGCACTCTCCCGAGTGAGCCATTTTGCATATTAACCCTTTGATATATATGTTGTACATATTTTTTCCCACTCTTGCTTTCAACTATGTTTATAGTATCATTCGTTACCCAGAAATTTTAAGTTTTGATGTAGCCAAATTCACTAAATACTTCTCTTTATGGCTTCTGGACTTCGTGTTTTGTTTAGAAAGGTCTTCACCAATTTAATAGTATGAAAATAATGTCTCATGTTGCTCAAATACCTTTACATATATTTTTTATAACCTTTACCTCTTTAAACCCCCTATAATTTATTTGGGGGAATTATGTGAGATAGATATCTACCATAACTTTTTACATATGAATATTCAATTACCTAATGTCATTTATTGACTAGTTCATCCTTTTCACACTAATCTAAAATACTACCATTATCAAATATTAAATTCCTATGTATGCAAAGATCTGTTTCTGGACTCTTTATTCAGTCTCCTTGCTATTTATATCTATTCCTATCCTGATACCACGTTATTTTAATTAGTGTAACTTTTGCACCGTGTTTTGATACCTGGTAGAATCAGTCCCCATACCTCATTTTTTTCCTTCAAAATAGTCTTAGCTATTCTTTGTCGTTTGCCCTTTAATAACATTGTAGAATAAGCCTGTCAAGTTCCATACACACAGAGGCACAAAAATCCTTGCTGCAATTTTAATTAAAATTGCATTCAATGCTATCCCACTTTCTCATCCATGAACATGCTACATCAATTCTTTTATTTAGATTTTTATTATGTTTTTCAATAATATTATACTTTTTGCAGAGACTGACAGTGCCCACCAAATACCCATGTTCAGCCCCACATCTCCCACCTTTCTATGAAGATAGGTTAGGGAGGCTGGGCATTTAAGAGCCAATTTGCTTCCTTCATTCCTTTTGCCCTTTCATAACCAACCAATAGGCCACATATACCAGATGGCACTGCCACAAGTTGAAAGCTTCCAAAAATCCTGAGTCACCTCTTGAAGGAAAGCTGTGCCAGCGAGCCATCTGACTCACATTAGTTCTAACTGGAACAAGAAATAAATCTGTTTACATACAGCAGACATACTTGTATTTTTCCTGGCTGTAAATAAGGAAAGATTAAAATACTTCACCATTAGGCTTAATGTTTATTGTAAGTTTTTTAGACACCATTTGTTAGGTTAAGGAAGTTGACTTCTATTTCTAGTTTGCTAAGAGCTCTTATCATGTGTTACAACATGGAGATTTCAGGGATTATGTGTTACCAAAGCATAGCCTAGCAATACCCTGATTAATTCAAAAGTCTTGCCCATCTTTTATTTATTCCAGGGTATCTTCTAGTGTTTTTTAAATTTTATTTTATAATAATCTGATGCTAGCATATAGGAACAAAATTAATTTTATATTGATCTCATAGGTAACAACCTTGCTAAACTCTCTTATTAATAATTTATCCATAAATTGTTTTTGGCTTTCTATGTAGATAATTACATAACCTATGACTAATGACAGTTTGATTTCTTTCCTTTCAATCCTGTACCTTTTTATTTCTTTTTCTTGTCTTACTCAGCTGCCTAGGGCATCCAACATAATGCTGAACTGAAGTGGTGATAGCAGACATATATTTTTCTTGGTTGTAAAAAAGGAAAAATTAAAATATTTCACTATTAGGTTTAATGTTTATTGTAGATTTTTGTAGTCACCATTTATTAGGTTAAGGCAGTTGACTTCTATTTCTAGTTTGCTAAGAGCTTTTTGTCATGAATGCATGTAGAATTTTTTTTTTTTTTTTTGACTGCTAAGGGGATCGTAACCCTTGGCTCAGTGTTGTCAGCACCACGCTCTTAGCCAGTGAGCACACCGGCCATCCCTGTATAGGATCCGAACCCACAGCCTCAGCGCTATCAGCACTGCACTCTCCCGAGTGAGCCACGGGGCCGGCCCTGCACATAGAATTTTGACCAATGCCTTCTCTGCGTGTATTTATTGATTATCTATTATGGGGCAGGCACTGATCATGTTTTTCAATACTTTCATCTGCTGATATGGTAAACTACATATGTGTATGTGTGTGTGTGTGTGTGTGTGTGTGTGTGTGTGTGTGTGTGTGTGTAGTTTTTTAGTGTTAAAACATCCTTACTTTTCTTCTGGTGACATAAATGCTCCTACCTCTGGGTTCATTGAAAGCCCTTATGTGTTGCCAGTGCTTAGCACAGTTGTTGGTGCAATATAAGCTTTCAATAAGCATTGGCTGATTGAATGAATGATAATAAGCAGAATGTTTTACTCATATTCTTCATTGTTTTACTTAATAAATGATATATTTTATTACTACATTTGTAAGATTTCTAGTAGCAGAATCTTATAAAGCATACATCTGAAATAAAGTTGAGGTAAAAATAAGGCACATATGCTCAACCAATCCCAAGAATCATATTGTATACCTTTCCACAAGAAGAGCTATGGAAAATTATTTAGTAATTAGAAAAAGGATATCAATATCTCATGTGGTTTTGTTCTTTGCCTCATACCATTTTAAGTAGAATTTCAGATACCATTAATATAAACTCATGAAGAGCAATATATAGTGGAAAGAACAGAAATTTTGAGGTCAGACAGCCTTAGGCTTGAATCCTGTCTCTTGGACTTCTTTAGCTCTGTGATTTGGTCAAATTCACCTCCCTGAATTTTAGATTCCTTATCTGTAAAACAGAGATGATAATAATTGCTTTATATTTTTGTTATGATTGCATTAATTAGTGGAAGATAGTATAAAATGTCTGGTACATTGTAGACTCTAAATAAGTGTTAGTTCAAAAATGAGCAAGAATAAATGAATATGCATTTCTTCCTTAGAAAAATGTCATATGTCAAGAATTCTAAAAATAAGAAGTCTATAGATGAATTGCTCCCAGCTTTACAGAGAAACTGGGCTTGCTGGTGATTGTCATCAGTGGTTGGTAGTTGTTCTCATTTAGAAATATGTGTAGTCACTTTAATTCACTGTATATTCAGGCATATTCTCTCTCTCTCTCTCTCTCTCTCTCTCTCTCTCTCTCTCTCTCTCTCTCTCCTCCTCTCTCT
>NW_007727716.1:67437-88576 GCF_000696425.1 Galeopterus variegatus | reverse complement strand
TCTCTCTCTCTCTCTCTCTCTCTCTCTCTCTCTCTCTCTCTCTCTCTCTCTCTCATTCTCTCTTTATCGTTGAAGGAATAGATTTATCATTTTGGTGGAGAAAATGATGTTCTCAAATTTGTCTAGACGGTTAAAGTTCCAATGGATAAATTTGAGTTTCCCAAGCCTTTCCATGAGTACAAGGGTTCTTCAAAAAGTTCATGGAAGAATTCATGTTATCTTTCAGTTCTATTTTTCACGAACTTTTGTAGAAACCTCATATAAGGCACTAGAAACAAGGTCCCTATAAAGAAGATGAAGGATAAAGAGGAGCGTGTGGAGGAGGGATAAAAAAGGAATGGGGGAGGAGGAAGGAGAAGGAGGAGGAGCAAAGTTTCAATTAAATCACCCAGATCTATTGTGTGCACCTCTCAGTTTTCTATCTCCTACCAAATCTATCATTGAGGTTAGATTTGCTAAATTTCACTGGTCTACCCCTGAAAAATGTTATTATTGGAAATATTTTCAATAAGTGGAATTAGGTTAGGATGTCCAATGTGTCTGTATTGCTTGGAGAATATGTCACTTGGCACTACTCAATCAGTAGCATTAGACAGTAAATTTCCAACTTAATCTCTATCTAGCACAGTCTGTCAATTGGTAGAGATTCAATCTATGCCAAGTTAAATTTGCTGAGATAGACTGTACTAGCGTCTTTAATTCCACATAACACTCTCACCACAGGGAAATTTAGTGGCAGTCCTTATCCCCAAATAAATTTCAAAATAAAACAATAAACTAAAACAGTCCCTAAAAGGTAACTTTTACTGAAAGTAGGAGAAATTTTCATTAAAAATGCTCCCAGCTGACAGGTTTACAGTTTATAAGTAAAGATGGCAATACAAGGGTTCAGGATTTTAAAACCTACTCAAACATTTTTTTTCAGTGAAAGCCTGTGAGATAATGTGAGCTAATGTGACAGACTCTGAAGATTTGCTACTCAAAAGCCATTCACAACACCCTTCCCCATTGCCTACATCTACTATGGAAGCTGTGTCACATGCAGTGTCACATGCAGATAAGGGTGACCATGTGACGTAAAAATAGCCAATGCTGAGTATTCTTTGCTTCCAGTTGTAACTTCCTTTGGTGATATGCAAAAATTTTTTAGGCTCAGTTTAGTACATTAGCACACAGCCCTTGTCTTGGTTTTCCTTGGAAGCAGTGCTGTTTCATAAGCACTGTTTTCCAAAACAGTCCCTGGAAATCAATCAAAGTAAGCCAATCAAAATATGTCAATGTACATATTTTAATGTTAAATGAAAAAAATCAGAATAAAAAAATTGTATATATATATGTATTAATTTTGTTCACATATACATAAGCAAATAAAAAAGACTCGATGGGAATTAGGCCTATAGGAAATATGTTAAAGTAGTAAACTCTAGGTGGTGGGATGTTCATTTTGTTAATACTTTAAAAAAATTTTTAATTGACAAATAATAATTGTATATATTTATGTGGTGCAATGTAATGTTTTGATATATGTATACATTATGCAGTGATTAAATCAAGCTAATTAATACATTCATCACCTCATGTAATTATTTTTTCATGGTGCCAACATTTAAAATCTACTCTCTTACATATATTACATATATTGCATATTACTCTCTTACATACATATTACATATAATAATGTAATATTCATTACATCATCAGTAACTATAATCACCATGCTGTGCAATAGATCTCAAAAACATATTCCTCCTATCTAACTGTAACTTTGTACCCTTTAAAACCAACATCTCCCAATTACCCCCTTTACTACCCAGCCCTTGGTAACCACCTTTCTAATTTCTGCTTCTGTGAGTTCAACTTTTTTAGATTCTACATGAGTGAGATCACACAGTAATTGTCTTTCTGTGTCTGGATTATTTCATTTAGCATAATGTCCTCCAGGTTCATACATGTTGTTCCAAATGGCAGGATTTCCTTCCTTTTTGTAAGGCTGAATAGTATTCCATTGTGCATATATACCACATTTTCTTTATCCATTCATCTGTTCATGGATACATTTTGTTAATACTTTTGAAATTGAAGATACATTAAAAATGAGCCTTATTAATTTTATCATTGCGAAAACATATATTAATTTTTTCACTATAAGAAATTGATATTTTTGCTTAATTGGGATTTTATTTGTATTTTGATATGGAGAGTTATGTCTTTAATGCTCCGGGAACTATTGTCTGTCAATGTACAGTAGCAAACCATGTGTGAAAGTCTTCTGAACTCCTCATATGACCACTCATTCTGTAAATTAGAGGCCTACACCAAAACCAGTGTTTGAAAAATCATGTTTTACAAAGAGTTTTAAAAGTCATGGCTAAACTACAAAATCCAGAAATCAGCCCATCCCACAAATGAGGAATTGGGAAAATAATGATGACACATATGCTAGATTTCTTCATCTCCCTGCTCCTTTTCTAGGACCTCTTCACCATCTACACACTCTCACAGGGAAATCACATCCACTCTCATGGCTTCAACTGTCCTCTGTTTGCTGAAGACTCATATCACTCATTGCCTATTGGACATCTCCACTTAAATGCCCCAGGAACCCCTCATGCTCAACTCATCCAGAATCTAAAGCATTATCTCACAGCTTTCTACTCCCAGATTTTTCCCCTTCTCCTGTTATTCCTTATTTCTTAAAGAATGGCACCCATGTGAAGCCAACCTGTTGACCAGAACCAGAACCCTAGGAATCATCCTGTCATCCTTTTTCTCTTTTCACTATCCCCAATTGATTCTTGGTACCAAATCCTTGTGATTCTATTTCTTAAATTTCTTTTCTATATGTGCCCTTATTTCTATCCTGTTGTCAATGCTCTGTTCCAAAACATCATCATCTCTCAGCTGGACCCCTGCCATAGCTTGCTAACTGTTCTGCTCTGCTTGCCTCCACTTTTGGTCCCCTACAATCCTTTTACCACAGTACTACCAGACAATCTTTCTAAAAAGAAATATGCAAATGTGATTGCATCATTCCTCTGCTTGAAGTCTTTTAAGTTTTTCCAGTCCCTACTGCTACCCCTACCCCTATCCCTCCACAGTGTATGCTCCAATCAGTCAGAATTATTTACAGTTCATCGAAGGTGCCATGCTCTCTCTTGCCTCTGTGCATTTGCACATACTGTTTCCCCTTTCTTGAATGCTCTTCTTTGCCAATATCTCCTACATCAAGACTCTTCCTAGGCATAATCTCTCTCCAAAGCCTTCCCTGTTACCCCCATTCCAGGCTAAGTGCCAAGTTAAAGTACATTCTCTATACTTCTATTACATGGCCTAGCATTGTCATTGCCTAGGTGCATAGGCCTGTCTGTCCAATAGACTAGTGAGCTCTTTGAAAGCAGAGACTGTGTCTTAGTCATCTCAGAGTTTCTGACTTACTTTTTTTTTTAAGTCTTTGGTTTTATGTATTTTAGAATAATTTATCTGCTCTCCTCAGCAAAGCTCCAGTTCCAGGTTTTCTCTATATCTTGCATCCTACAATTCTCCCTCTACGGCAACACAAAATCAGTTAAAAACTACCATCCTCTGAAACAAGTTGCTCAGAACTCAGAATAGAGTTTGTTCTTTTCTTGGAATGAGGAAGAGAAAAGGTTTATACTCTATAAGAACAAGTCCAAATTAATATCTCAATAAATGACCCTGTGACAAAGTAAAGATGCTACTTAAGGACAATAAACTGCTGCTACTAGAAAGGCCTTGAGTGGTTCCCAGTTTTGTCTTTTTTTTTTTTTTCCTAAAGCAGATCAAAACTCTATTTTTTTCTCTGAAGCTAGAAACACATTTCGTAGTAATTTATACAAATTGTACATTCTAAATTCAGTTCAAAATTGAGTAAGTAATTACAATAAAATAAAGAAGATTTTGTTAAATTTAAATGATAAGATTAAAACTAAAAAGTTTGTTTAGGCCATATAGGGCTGGGTTTGAAACATCTAGCATAACAATTTTTGATTAAGACATCATGGAATTATACAGCTCATAAAAAGATCCCTTTTTCAGATAAAGAACCATTTCTTTATTGGTACAGTGGCAAAAAAATTTACTACATACAATTATAGTTTATATAAATACAGAATTCTAACTCCTATGCATATTTCCAGCTAGGAAATGTCTATTTATTCTACTTCCTGTGTCTGCCATGTAGTTTAGACAGGTAGGCTTTCAGGAAAAGATAAAATTGATCATCAGTAAAAGTGGTTCAAACTTCTAACTGAAGCTTTCCGCAGGCAGTCAAGTGAAATTGGATCAATGAGTCTAAGGCAGTACGTTAGAAATGCTGCTCTCATTCTGCTTTAAGTTGCTTAAAGATAGATATGACATGCTTTCTGAAATGGGAGTTTGGATTTCTGGACTATCTCAATCTGAGAGCAGGGAAGAGGTCAGAGGAAATATCTAACAAATAAATGAGGGTCAACAGGAAAAGCACAACAAGCAAAGGAAACTTCTCTTTAGTGGAAAGCATATGTGTATTTTTTTAAAGGCCAGGTTTAACTTTTATTAATTAGATTTTATGATTTACTAATTAGCTAATATCTAATATACAGCACATACTCTGAAACAGGTGTTTTAGGTGCTTTAATTTAGCCAGGACAGCAGTCAATGTTATTACCCCCATTTTTAAAGATGAGGAAACTGAGGCACAGAGAGGTTAAATCGCTTGCCGAATATCACACATTAAGTGGCAAAGCCAAGGTTGGAACCCAGGCAATCTGGTTCCAAAGCCAAGGCATTTAAAACTTCTGGGGTTCAGTTATTTAGATTTTGTAAAAGCAGTAAAAAAATCTTAATGTATAGTAGCCACACTCCGCACCCCCTTTCTCCTGTCACTTGTGCATTGCCCTCTTCACTTGGTGGTAGTTCAGGGGGTTAAAGGAAGAAGACAGAGCAGCAGCCAAATTTTTGACTTTGATGTGAATCTCGCTCACTTATTTAAAGCACAGTATCTACTGGCCAGCCACCTAAATAAATAAATAAGGCATAACATACTGTACAATTTTACTAGCTCAATTTCTGTAGAATGTTTTTACCCAATAACTTTAGAGTAGAAATGCCGTGATAAGCCATCTATAACCTCCCCATGGCAGAGTTTTATTTGACCTCTATTAAGAGAAAGTAACATATTTCATATTTAGAATCTTCTAGTCTAATAATGTAGGCTGCTGAGAAAGAGGTTTATAGGCATAGTTTTCACTAGCACATAGAAGTGCGGAGTATAATACGCCATGAGATAAATGAATGCCTAGTCTAATATTTCAACAAAATTAAATGAGTCTCATCTAAAGTGGGCCATCTTGCCCATGAAAACTGGGCCCTAACAGGAAAACTGGATGAATAAAGCCCAGGGTGTTTGCTAAAGAGACTGGATTATATCCAGGAAGTAAGAGACAGATCACATTCTTCTTCACCTAATGCAAGATATATGGCCTTGTTAAATTCTTAAAAGATACTAGGAAGTGACCAAAAGTGTGAAATCTGACCTAAGTGGCACTACTCAAGCTTAACTGATGGTGTCAAAACAAACATATGAAGATCATATTTTCCTAATGGCTCTAAACTTTAATCAGATATAATGTGGCAATATAATGCAACCACTGGTGTCAGTGTATACTTGACAGTGTATAATCTCAGTATGGAACACAAAATTATTTATTCTGCCTGATTTAATTATACAGGCTGGTTAATAACACTCAGTGCAAACAGTCCATTCTAATGCCTTCTGAGTAGAATACCTGAGTCCAGGTACCTAACCGCTTCCAGAACAGTGATAAATGGCTAAGTCATCTTCTGACATGTATAGCAGCACTGATTCAACAGTGTGAAGTGTTGTTTAGCAGGGGAAACAGTGAGTGTTAATGATATGCTGTAAATATGTGTTGGAAAAAAATGCTGAGGACAGGTGCAAACAATTTTCTGTGTGGAAAATCAAATATAGCTGTAATGATATGTTGTAGAACAGCAGATGTTTCCCAGACCAAGTGCCACTTCCATCACTAATGTTTTCCTTATTTTTTTAGGTCACTTTCATTGACCCACAGAAACATTGCTTTGTTCGAGGTTTAATAAAAACAGAGGTAATTAAAGTATAACATGAAATGGCATTTTATTTAAATATTTTATTTCTACACATGATTTGCTAGCAGAGTGAAAACTGATTCATTCTTTAATTAGGTCCGAATGCTAATGTCATTATATTCTTTCTTGATAGGGCTGTGAGCTTTCCTGTTTATCACCAGGTGATGAAAAAGGCCATATTATTTATAAACTAAAATTGTTCCAACTATGAAATACATATTTTAAGTTTTTTTTCCAAAAATATTTATTCATGCATATTTGAAATGAACTGAAATTATTATGAGTATGAATGCTATTGAATCTCATATATTTTTCTATTATTGGAAACATGCAAAAGATTTAAGCTCACAGACATAAATGTCCTTATTTATAGGCCTTTGTGTCTATTAGAAGGGAGGGAGAACTAAGGGAAATGGAGGGAAGCACATGAGTCTGTAAATGTATAACTGCAAAGAGGTAGGGTTGATGGAGAAGGGACACTGGTGCTATACTCAGCAAGTTACCACCAAGAGGGGCTTTTATGGGTGAGTAAGGGAAGCCTTCCCAGGTCACTGGGACTAGGGAGGAGTCATGCCTTTTTAAAAAGGAAGTAATACAAGAAGAAAGAAACTATAAGTTGGTACCTTCTCCTCTTCCAGAGTTAGGGTATTGTGGAGTAAGCTAAGGAACTCAGAATATAGATGAGGATGTGTCAGAATCCAGAAAGACAGAGCTGCCATATGACCCAGCAATCCCATTGCTGGGTATATACCCAAAGGAGTGGAAATCATCATGTTGAAGGAATACTTACTCTCCATGTTTATTGCAGCTCTATCTACAATAGCCAAGAGCTGGAATCATCTTAAATGCCCGCTGACAGATGACTGGATAAGGAAAATGTGGTATATAAACTCAATGGAATACTACTCTGCCATAAAAAGAATGAAATTCTGCCATTGCAGCAATGTGGGTGAACTTAGAGAAAATTATGTTAAGTGGAATAAGCCAGGCACGGAAAGAGAAATACTGCATGTCTTCACTCACAAATGGGAACTAAAAAAAAGTAAGAAAGGAAAAAGAAAGAGAAGCAATCATAATAATACATTAAACTTAAAAAAAAAAAAAAAGGAGAACAGAACTGTGGTTATTAGTGGTGGGAAAGGGGGAGGAAGAGGGGGGTTGGCTGGCGAGAAACTAGTTAAGGGTCACAAAGACTGATTATGTTTTGTAAACATGAGTATAATAGTCATCTTGATTTGATCACCACATATTGTACACATGTATTGATATTCGATTCTGTACCCTACAAATATATATAATCAACAAAAAAAATGTAAAGAAAAATCCAGAATCCAGAAAGATATATACCACATTTTAAACATAAGTGCACAAGTATCTATTTAAGTCTCTGCTTTCAATTCTTCTGGTATAAACCTAGATGCAGAACTGATGGATCATATGGTAGGTAATTCTATGTTTAACCTTTTGAGGAACCACCAAACTATTTTTCACAATGGCTACACAATTTTACATTATCACCAGCAACACACAAAGGTTTCAATTTCCCCACATCTTCACCAATACACTTTTTTCTTTTTCTTTTTATCATAGCTATCCTAATGAGTGTTAAGGGTATCTCTTTGTGGCTTTTATTTGCATTTCCCTAATGTTTAGTGAGGTTGAGCATATTCTCATGTGCTTATTGACCATTTGCATATCTTCTTTGGACATATGTCTATGCAAATCCTTTGTCTATTTCTGAATTGGGTTGGTTTGTTGTTGTCATTGCTGTTGAGTTGTAAGAGTTCTTTATATATTCTGGATATTAATCCCTTGTCAGATATATGCTTTGCAAACATTTTTGTCCATTCTGTGGTTATCTTCTCATACTCTTGAGAGCATACTTTGATAAACAAATTTTTTATTTTGATGAAGTCTATTTTATCTGTGTTTTCTTTTGACCTTGATGCCTTTGGTGTCATGTTCAAGAAAACCTTGTCAAATCCAATGTCATGAAGATTTTCCCCTCTGTTTTCCTCTGAGAGTTTCAGTTCCTACATTTAGGTCCTTTTCCCTTTTAAAGTAAATAAAAGAAAGGAAAACTATTATGTTATCATGTGTATAACATGTATTTTTTAATGTCTTTACAAATTATTCAATTGCATTACATTTATTAATATATTTATTTTCTTATTCATATACTGTGCTTATATATTTACTGAGTTTTAAATTTATTCATGAAATATTTTGCCTATTTCTATGAGTGACTATATTGCTACTCTTTTATTTCCTGGCAATTATCAAATACTATTACAACAGTCCCATAAGTGCTCATTTCCACTAGTTCCCAGGGAATTATTTTAACAGAATATTGCTTTTCCTGGCATATTTTATTTCCCCCTCTTATTATTCCTGGGAATGATCAAATTATAAGTCAGGCCCTGCCTGCCATACCCTTTTGTTAGTACATTTACCACATGTTTAACAGAAAAAGAGTAAAATTACCAAAAAATACACATCATAATCATTGTCAGTAAACAGTACATCAAAGCTGAAATTTTATATGCCATTTTTGAAGGTTCTTTTTCTCACTCAACATAGCTAAAGATGAAGAGTCCTTTCTACCCCTGACTTTGAAACACTTTAAAATTTTTAATAAGTAACACAAGCACATAGTCATATAACCAAATAGTATAGGAAAGGCTGTAATGAAAAGCAAGAGCCTCCAGACAGACCCCTCCCACTCCTACTCTTGCTCCACAGAGGCCAATGCTTTTAACCATTTCAGTTTTTAGTTCTTTAGCAGCTACGTCTATAGCTCTAAATTATATGCTTATACGTCTATATCATGTTTTGTTTATTGACTTTCTCTTATTCTAGATGAGGCTACAGCTCACTTGTACCATTCCAACATCTAACTTCCTAATACAGTTATATTACTATTATTAATTTTACATGAGATAAAAAACGTAAAACTCTTTGTTCTGTTCAAGACTTCAGAAAAGTATTAAGTCTTTAGTTTTGCGTTTGTGAGAAAAGAGAAGTGGGAGTGATCCTGTTCTGGTCTGACAAAAAAATCTTCCACATATTTATAACTTTTACGAATATTGAGATTATCACTGAAATGTTTTCACTGTGGGAAAAAGTTACCAAGAAATACATTGAACACTTTCAAGGAAAGGTTAATTGTTTGCTGCTTCCTCTTTGTTTTGAGCCTAGCCAATTTCTGCTAAAGTTCCTAACTAGACTCCAAAAGCTTTTTTGGTGGATTTGAATTTTGCCAGACACATTATTCACATCTCTATGTTCCAGGTAACAGTCCCCTCCCATTTTAAGACTGTCATGTTGCCAAAGAATGGGACACAATATAAGTGAAAATGGATTTATTATGTACATAATCGTATATCCCACTAGGCCATAGCATAGTAAAGCATTGATTAAGCACAGGAGACCATGGAGTCAGACAGATCTGGCTTAGAATCCGATCCACCACTTACTAGCAAGTTATGTAATTGGCCTGTGCCTCAGTTTCCTCAGCTAGAAAATGAGACTATGAGTGCCTATTTCATATCGTTGTTGCAATGTTTACATGAATTAATTTAACCCAATTACTGTCACACAAAAAACAGTCGATTTATTTATTATTATTGCATAATAACATGCGGAAATGGTTAGGGTGTGTAATTTATGTCCACCACGCCATTGCCACCACAACAGTTATCATGTGTTCCACTTATTTGGCAAAAATAAATGAGTTACTTAAACATCAAAATATATTTAATGCAAATCCATCTATACCTTTATAGCAGCGAGATAGAGAATAATTAACATCAAACCAGTATTGGCTCTCTTAAATGGAGGTCATAAAACCTATGGAGTCCAGGCAGGTGACATAATGAATAAAGAGGGTCTGGAGTAGACTGTGGCAGAATGGAGAGCGTAGGCCCTGTCTAAACTAAGCAACTTCTATTCAACTACTGCCACTTGAGGCAATATGGTTTTTTTCCATGCAAGGATGTAGGCTCATAGTAGCTAGATCCTTTGACTTTGCAAGAACAGCTAGACATCCAAATTTTAATATGAAATCTCCTGACCTTCAACTGTTGTCAACTAATTTTTAAAAAATACAAAATACTGTGTGGGCCAAACAAAACACACCTATGGGCTGGAGGCAGTTGATGGGACTCCACCTTGCCATCTCTATAAAAGAACAACTCCTTATATCTCTCAGAATACAATTAGCTTAAATTTACAGAGTTCATGAAAGCATAAATCTTAGATCAATTGACTAGGCAACAAAAGAAATCAGTATCCCATTTCAGCTAAAATCATAATACCTTTTGTTGTTTATCTTAGTTGAACCAGCTTTTTTCTGAGTGTAAAATGTCTTTATGCAGTTGCTTTTCCCCAAAGCAGTTTGGTTGGATTTTATCAGATATATTTTAAAGAATAAAATTTATATTACACTTCACTTTGTTGGTTCTCTTGTAAATTTTTTTATTATTAGTTTTAATTGACACATAATAGTTATACATATTTATGGAATACACTGTGATATTTGGGTACATGTGTACAATGCGTAATGATTAAACCTGGGCAATTAGCATATCCTTCCTCAAACATTTGTCATTACTTGCAAATTTACTAATGATCTTATAATATAAAAATATTTAATCCTAAATGTAATGGAAATCCCAATATAGCAACCTGCTTATTAATGTGCGTGGAAGGGTAAGAGATAGGGTTGGGGAAGAAACGATTCAATTACATTTTTGTGTTAAACAGCTTTTGTGTAAAGAAAAATCTGAAATTTCTATTTTTCCATTGTTTTTAAATAAATTTGAGTTTTGCAAACAATGCCAATGATATTTTAGTATGTATTTTATATATAACTTAGAAATATTGCTTTGAACAACTTTTAGAGTTTTAGATAAGTATTTAATAATTTACATTTTATGAAAAATAGAACTTTCCTTTTTTCTTAGTAAGAAATGATCCAGAATGCCAGAAGTCAGAATATTATCCAAACCAGAAACCCGGAAATTTAATCATCAACACTTTTACCAGGTTATGTCATACCCCCTTTTGTATAATTTATTATGTTCCTCTCTTGTTATTTCCCTAATGGGAACTGTTTGTCTCACTGATTCATCAGAAGAGCATTACTTGGCTTTTTTATTGAGTTGAAAATTACTTCATTGTAAAGATGTGTTCTTCTTTATCTTAAAATACACTTGAAATTGATATTTTATTTTATATAAACAATAATGCTTATTAGCATCTAATTATAGATCTTCGGAGCAGCTTGTCATAGAGCAAACTTGAAGAAGCAGGGAGATGGTCATAACTCAAAATAAATACCACCAGGAGTTTTGTGAGCTGGCATGAAGCTTATGCTCCATGAGCGATCACTGAAATAATACTAATTTTTTATCAGAATCATTCTTTATATATTCTTAGTTATGTGACTGTTGATACTGTTTTCATGAAACAGTGTGTCTGTCATTTGTAACCAGGCCTGGTGTTCTCTGAAAGCATGCAAGAGAAGGTTCAGCCCAGACTTTCCACTTTATAGGATGGCCATTTCAGAAAGGTCATTTCAGTGCATGAGTCATGATCTTAACTCTAGAGTTTTCCATTGAACTTCAACTTACAATATCTGAAAGTGCACCATGTCTATTAGGTTGACAGATTTTTTTCCAGATCTGTGAGTAATTCGATGTTTCTTTGAGCTCTCCTCATCACCACTTTTAGACATTCAAGGCTACTAAAATAACAAGGTATGAGCATCAATTTCTCACTTTCTTCCCTTCATGATTTCTCACTTTATGGTATTGATTCTACAATCTGAACTCTTTTAGCTTTTCTTTTAGGGTTCCCTTTTCAATGAAGGTAAGTATTTTTTCTTCATCGACCACTTTTTTTTATCTTCTTAGAAGTTATATATCTTAAATATTTAATAAAAGGAGTTTTCCCACCTCATGAAGTTCCTTACTGCTGGACAATTCTCCTCTCTTTTGACATTTGTGGTGAGGTTTTTAAACAAAAGACCATTTTCATTCCTAGTACTGCTTTGGGATTATATGACATACAAACAACAGATACACATCTGCCTTAATGAAACAAGGATGTGACTGTGGAAATTTACATCTTTCTTTGTTTGCTCCAAATAAATAAGCCAATATAAAGGTTTCTCTCCCATTCCTAACCAACCAACAGCTGCTCCAGCAATAGTTGGCACAGATTTGGCATCCTTGCTGACATTTGTAGAGGCATAGCCAAAGAGTAAATTAACCTACAATTTAGCCTAGACTACTTCCATGACAGGTGTGTCTACAAAAGAAGTCCAGAATCATTTTAAAGGATTTATGTAGGAAACACGACACAGCTGCTGAGACCTGTAGTCCTGCATAAAGACTCTCCTCTTTCCAAGACAATTTTATCATTTTCTTGAGGGTCACAATCTACAGTCCATGAACTATAGATTCTTTCTGGGATAGTAAAATAAAGTAAAATAAAATAAGGCTAGTGTTGCTACTACAAAATAGAAAAGCTCTTCTTTGCAGTGAGGTGAATTACATGCTATCTATACTTGTACCAGGCATATGAATGGAGAAATTCATGTATAAAGATAGCTTTAAAACATGAGGCTCTCTTGTGAAAGGAGTATCATTATTAAAGTATAAGCAGGAAGGATTTTTCAATGATGAGTCTTTTTCTCAAAGTAATGTTGCATACAAACTGAAGATTGCCTCTTCTATTGAATTGTATTATGAAAAATCAATCAGTTTAATGGTTGAAAAACTTTGACATTCAAATAAAAATGTTGCTGGTATTTTCATAAAGACCTGTAGGAAAAATGAGATTCCATGACTTTAATTTATGCAACAGTAAATGTCTGCCAAAACATTGTACAAATGACTGTATAATGAGGCAATAATAACGAAAAGAATCAAGGGAAAGGAAGCAGAGGCCAAACTTCTTCACTATTTGCAGATTACAGAAATGCACTGACAAAATTTAACAAAGTAAAAAGAAAATATTCGTCTGCTCTCTCATTACAATAGATTTTGTTTGAGGAGAAATTCTTCAAAATCATTTGCTATGTTGCCTTGACTCTCCTGTTCCCCTCTTTTCCTCTTTTCCAAAAAAGATAATTTTAGACTTCCTCCCTTATTTTTTTATTTATTCTTTCTATCCTGTACCTTAGATGAGTGCATATGTGATCTTTATAAATCAAGCCTGAAGGCCTCAAAAGAAAATATAAAAGTTCCCAATTAATAAAACTGCCAATGCTAGTAGTCTCAGATAAAAGTTCTTGCTTTGATACTGACAGTATGAGCATCTCAGTATATGCTTTATGGGCAATCTGAATGAGACTTTTCCTATTTTATTTGGGTGCCACATGAGGGTTAAGAATATTTGCAAAGGAGAGACCATAGAGATGTCAATAAATCTAAGCTGGATGAGTAGGAATGAATAGACATGGGGAATGATGAAGAGTAAAAAAGAAATGGGAAGGCACATACAGTACAGGTCTCAGTGAGTTTGAAGAATTAATGATGTAGGCTACTTGAGTAACGGAACTGGGAAGAGGGGAGTTGTGGGTTAGAGTAGGATATCTGAATTCAAGATTTCGGAGGCAATGCAATGATTGTTGATGGGTAAAGTATAACCATGGGAATGAGTGGTTGAGGTGAAAGAGAGGCTCTTTAAGGGGAGAATACACTAATTCTAAAAAGCAAGGATTTTTTTACAGATTATCTAAATGGATGTTGTAGTCACCAATAATGCTGACAGTGTTCATGATGGAGAGAGAAGAAGACAATGAGACAGGTGCTAAAGATTTAAATGAGTGAAGAGAAGTGAACAGCATTTTAGTAGTTAACAGTAACAGGGAAGAATATCAGGTGGCATGGCTGTCAACATAAGCTCCATAAGCTCTACAAAGGAAGAAAGAGGAGAAATGGTTTGGAAGTAGCAGTGTGGAGCAAGAAAGATGTCTATTTTATCCCCAGTCTTTAGGTTACATGGAGGTGAAAGTGAAAGTAATCACCAACGGAGAGTACGCAGAAAAAGTAGTATATTCATTGGACATCTAGTTTCACTTGGAAAAAGAAGGGCTTGTTGTCAAGATGGCAAATAGATGGTCCTCAGCGTGCTTCTCTCCCATAAATCAACCAATTTACGACCATTAAAAAGCAACAACAGCCAATCTGGGGCCACTAGAGCTCAGGGGAATAGGAGGAGAGACCTACAGAGTTCATTAAGGCAGGAGAAGCCACAATGAGAGAAAGAAAGGATCGCTCCTACCATTTCGAATCCTGGCCACTTCAAGGCTGGAGCTGGTGAGCACACGGAGCATGAGCTGGCAAAAGTCATGGCTGTGCCCTTCCTATTAAGTTTCTTGGAGGTGGCAGGGGAGAAGAGGGCCTCAGAGGCCCTCAAGCCAGCAAGACCACTAACAGGGTTCCTGTGGAGCCACAACAACTGAAAAAAGGAGCCACTCAGAGGCCAGCGAGTCATCGCAAGGGACTAGCACGTGGCCTGTCCCATGGGAAGTGTTTGCAGTGGGGGCAGTGGGGGAGACAGGCCACTGGGAGAACATTGGAGCACAGCAAAGACAGCTGATCTTCCCTCCAGTCAGTGCAGGCCCACTCTGTGTAGACTGGCCTGGAATATAGAACTGCAAGAGATGCAGTTTGCTGAAAAGACTCAGGTCCAGACCAGAATTCCTACACAACCACAAAACCCAGAAGTACCTATAATGTCAACCATTAAAACCTGAGCTGTACAAAAAGCCTTCCCAGGGAATCAGCAGCAAAGCAACAATTTAGCTCAACCACAGGGCTCAAGTGCTGATCCCCACAGGAAGTTCCCCCATTTTAGAAGTAAGCAAAGGACAACAAATTAGTTCTGGTCCAGAGTTTAAGTAGTGGAAACAGTGAATCATCCAGCATAGAACTGAAAGAAAAAACAAAATACCCACAGATCAGCGACAAAGTTTGATATTGACTAGTAAAGTTCTCACTTCACCAAAGAACACCCATGAAACCTAGAAGGACTGGAAGCCCCCTGAGCCACCAAGCCAGGGAGGTGGAAGGACTGGGGGCCTCAGCCATACCCCTGACACCAACAACCAGCCCAGCAATGACCACCGAGCCACCACAGGAAGCACACTGGGTTCCCAAAACTGGGATGGTTGGGGGCTGAGGGCCTCAGCTACACCCCCTTGACACCTGCAAACAGCCCAGTGACAACCACTGAGCTGCTGCAGGAAACACCCTGGGCTCCTGAGCTGGAGCAGTTGGGGGCCAAGGGCTTCAGCCACACCCCTCTGACATCTGCAACCAGCCCGGTGACAACCACCAAACCACTTCTGGAAGCTCTTGGTCTCCTGAGCCAGTGTGGTGGGGGGCCAAGGGCTTCAGCCACACACCCCTGACATCTGCATTCAGCCCAGCAATGACCCAGCCACTAATGTAAGCCCCCTGATCTCCCCTGCAGGAATGGGAGGTGCCATGGGCCTCACCCATGCACCCCCTCCTTCCTCCTTCTCCCACCTTCTTTCCTTCCCCCTTCGCTTCTTCCCCTCCCACCCAACTGCTCTGCAACAACATCTTAGAATGTAAAAACAGATGGAGCTGGGGACTGACCCCTCCTTCTGCATCCAAGCATGCCACCACTGCCACGAGGCCCACCCAGGGTCCTGAGGCATAGAGCATTGAACCCCCAAAATATGTATAATCAATTATGATTCAATTAAAAATAAAGGTTCGACAGAGTCCAGAAGCTATGATTCTGTCCTGCAGAAAAGCTTCCTTAAGGTGTGACATCAGGAGACATGGGTCCTAGGCCCTTCTAAAGCAGAGCACAGCTCATAGAACCAGGTGAAGCTGTATACTGAGGCAGCCTTGTCAGAAGAAGTGGCCCCAGAGCTGCAGCCTTGGTGTGGATGGTGAGGGAGAGAGAGTGTCAGAACTTTCTGAGTTTTGCTGGAGTGAAAGGGGTGACTCCAAGGCTCACTGCATGTGACTCAGGAAGGAGGGACTGAGACAATGCATGGCAGTGGTTTCTACCCCACCACTAGCATCATAAACATGGGGAATTACATCTGTTAGCTCTTGAGGAAGAGCAAGGAAAATAAGAAGTCTTCCAGGAAGAACCAGTGAATCCTCCTTCCTGGGAAAATAAACTTACCAGACTTAGCATTCAAAGGGAAACTAAACCAAACCAGCAATCATGGTGGTCTGGCAGATGTGAGAATTTCAATTCTGGGGGAGATTAACTACACACTCTGCATTTTGGTTCAGAGTCAAAGCAGCTGTTAATAACTTGAAAAACATGTGGACATTGATTCTGTGCATCAGCATTTTATGAGTGGGAAACAAAAAAAAAGTAATAGGATATTTTCTGTTTCAATATATAAGACAAGGCAACTGATCTTTAGAATAAATAGACAAGAGTCTATACATCAAATAAACACCCTAACAAGCAGTCACTTCAAGAAGCCATATGATGGAATATTTTGCAGTCATTAAAAATCCTAATTAAAAATATTATAAAAGAATATTTAATGAAATAGAAACAGGTTTATAATATAGGCTTAAAAGAAAAAGTACATTAATAACAGAATATACAAACAGAGCAACCAATACAAACAGGTTACCATTTTCATTTAAAAACAATAAAGAGTGGGAGGATTTATACAAAAAAAAGAACAAGGAAGTGAAAGGAATGTTAAGAAAAAATTAACATATTGGGAAGAGTAATGTCAGCAAAATGTCAGAGTAGGAATCTTTAGACCGTTGTTCCCCCACCCCCAAAAGGGCTAAAACAACAATAAGAAATTGGCTGAAATGAACTTATAGAAGCTTTGGAAAACAATGAAAGGGCTATAGTAACCATGTGAATGCCCCCACCTCCAAAGAGCCACACTCAAAGTGGTAAGAAATCTTGTGGCATTTTTATACACCCTTTTCTCACCCCATCTCCAGTATGGCACAGTCTTGGTCTGGAGCAGAAGGCAGCCCAATTCCCAATTCCATCCCTTGACTGAAGGGAGTTTGTCAGACTTGTAATATGAAGGACTGGTCTGTGTCTTATCTATCTCAAATCTCAGGTGAGAAAAGCAGCAGTCACTGCTTGGGAAAGGTGCAGGGGTCTACAGACCTGCAGACACCTGGGGCAAGTAATTATGGGTGGAGACATATAATAGACCATCTAAATCTCTGAGGAGAATCTGGGGTAAGACTCTTTGAGATATTAAGATATTGGAAAGCAATCATGTATATATGGTAATCAAAAAACCCATCACAGGCCGAGGCAAGAGGCATGCTCAGAAAAGACCTGAGAAGAACTTAAGCTTTCACCTTAGGCTCATTGCAAGGCCCAGAATATGCCCAGCTAATTAGTAAAGGACTACCTTGGCACAGAGTCAGTCTGCAAAGACTGAGAGAAGTGATTGTTTTTTCAAACACCCAATTAATCAACAACAACAAAATCACAAGACATACAAAGAAACAGGAAAACATGGCCCATTCAAAGGAAGAAAATGAAATGGCAAAAACCATCCCAGAAGCAGCACAGGCATTTTATTTACTAGAAAAATAAAAGGGTACTTCAAAAAGTTTGTGGAAAAATAACACTAAAAGATAATATGAATCTTTTCATGAACTTTTTGAAGACCTCTTATATGTTAAAACTTTGAAAAATATCCTCAGAGTGCTAAAGGAAAGGACAAAGAACTAAAGGAAATCAGGAAAATGATAAATGAACAAAATGAGAATATCAACAAAGAGATAAAAATTATACAAAGAAACCAAACAGAAATCCTGCATCTGAAAAATACATTAACTGAATTGAAAATTTTGCTACTGAGAGTTAACAGCATATCTGAACTAACAGAAGAAAGATCAGCAAACTTGAATTTGGTCTTTTGAAATTAACAAGTCTGAGGAGCAGAAAGGAAAAAGAATAAAGAAAAATGAAAAGAGCTTAAGAGATTTATAAAATACCATTAAGCAGACCAATATACCCATTATGGAAGTCCCAGAGAGCAAAGCAAGAGAAAATGGGCAGAGATTATTTGAAGAAACAATGACTAAAACCTTCCCAAATTTGATGAAAGACATGAGTATAAATATCCAAGAAAACCAATGAACTCCAATTAGTATAAACCCACAAAGACTCACACCAAACACATTATATATAACCAAACTTTTTAAAGCCAAAGATGAAAGAATCTTGAAAGCAGCAAGAGGCAAGTGACTCATCACAGGCAAGGGATCCTCAATAAGATTTTCAGCTAACTTCTCAGCAGAAAACTTGCAGGCCATATGGCAATGGGATGATATATTTAAAGTACTGAAAGAAAAAAAATGTCAACCAATAATTCTATATCTGGCAAAATTGTCCTTCAAAAATAAGGGGAAAATTAAGACATCCCTAGATAAAATCTGAGGAAGTTCATAACCAATAGACGTGCCCTACAAAAAATGGTAAAGAGAGTCCCTTAGGTTAAAATGAAACAATGCTAGAAAGTAACTCATAGCCATATGAACATATAAAGATCTCTAATAAAGGCAAATAATTGGACAAACATAAAACCAGTATTATA
The DNA here is from genome assembly GCF_000696425.1 of Galeopterus variegatus. Lineage (NCBI taxonomy): Eukaryota > Metazoa > Chordata > Mammalia > Dermoptera > Cynocephalidae > Galeopterus > Galeopterus variegatus. Next base: position 69,849 of record NW_007727716.1, on the reverse strand, counting down.
CTCTTTTTGGTTTGTAACACCACTTATTTTCTATAGCATTTAAAAGACAAATGCATTGTTATAAATCTATGTTAAAGGGTACAGAACATATTAAGGTATAATTTGTGACATTAATAACATAAAGTGGGGTGGCAGAGCTGTATTGGAGTACAGATTTGTGTGTGAATTAAGTTAAGCTAGTATCAATTCAAAATAGAATATTATAACTTTAGGATATTGTATGTAAACTTCATGGTAATTAAAAAGAAAATATCTATAGAATATTTACAAAAGGAAAAGAAAAGGAAATAAAAACATATCACTACAGAAAATGAACGAAACACAAATGAAGGCACTAATGGAGGAAATGAGGGACAAAAAAGCTATAACACATATAGAAAGGAAACAAGAGAATGCCAAATTTCAATCCTTCTTTATAAGTAATTACTTTAAATGTAAATAGATTAACTACCCAATCGAAAAAGATAGATTGTCAGAATGGATTTAAAAAAAAAAATGGTCCAACATTATTCTGTCTAGAGGAGACTCACTTTAGATCAAAAGACACAAATAGGTTGAAAATGAAATGATGGAAAAAGATATTCCATGCAAAGAGTAGCAAAAGAGAACTGGGGTGGCTATGCCAATATTAGACAAAATAGACTTTGAGTCAAAAACTTACAAATGACAAAGAAGGATATTTTATATTGATAAAAGGATCAATTTACCAAGAAGATATATACAATAATTATAAAGATACATACACCAAAAATTAGAGGTCCAAAGTATATAAACTAAACAGGGATAGTATTGGAGAGAAATAGACAGCTCTGAATAACAGTTGGAGACTTCAATACCTCACTTTCAACAGTGGATAGAACAACCAAATAGAAGATCAATAAGTAAATAGAGAACTTGAACACTATTAACCAATTAGACCTAACAGACGTAAGTAGAACATTCTACCCCCAAACAGCAGAACATGCATTTTTCTCAAGTGCACATAGAACAGTCACCATGAGGGACCTTATGTTAGGCCAAAAGAGAACTGAATAAATTTGAAAGCATTGAAACTATACAAAGTACCTTTTCTGATCACAATGGAATAAAACGAGAAATCAATAATAGAAGGAAAACTGGAAAATTCACAAGTACATGGAAATTAAACAGCACACTCATAAACAACCAGTAAGTTAAAGAAAAAATCATAAAGAAAAATAGGAAACACCTTGAGACAAATGAAAGTGAAACACAACATACCAAAACTTACAGGAAACAGTGAAAGCACTGTTAAGAGAAAAATTTATAGCTGTAAACACATTAAAAAAGAAGAAAGATCTCAAATCGACAGCCTAACTTTATGCAATAAAGTAGAAAAAAATAAACTAAACCCCAATCTAGCAGAAGGAAGAAATAATAAAAATTAGAGCAGACATAAGTAAAATAGAGAAGAAAAATCAATAGAGAAAATTTTTAAAAGACACAACAATCACAATAATTCCTTGAACTTGTTAAGAGAACAGATATGATGTCGATGGGGGTGGGAAACGGGAAGAGGCAGGGGAGGGGGAACGGAAGGAATTGGTAAAGGGCCACGAAAATCAACTACATTGTATAATGATAAAACACACACACACACACACGCACACGCACACGCACACGCACACACACACACACACACACACACACAAGTAGAGAAGAGAACTGAGGTTACCAGAGGTGGGAAGGGGGAAGGAAGAGAGGGAGGAGGTAAGGAAGGAATTGGTAAAAGGCCATGAAAAAAAGATTACATTGTATAACTTTGAACATACCGATTATCCTGATTTGAGCATCACATATTGGTATTCAACTGTGTATCCCACACAGATGTACAATCAACTATCTTGCAATAAAATAATAATAAGAAGAAGAAGAAGAAAACCAACAAAACCAAAAGTTTGTTCTTCAAGAGATCAGCAATATTGACAACCTTTGGCTAGACTAAGGAAGATGAGAAAATTCAGATTACTAAAATCAGAAACTAAACTGGAGATATTATTATTAACTTCACAGAAATTAAAATGATAATAATAGAGTACTATAAATAATTGTACACCAAGAAATTGGATAACTTAGATGAAATGGATAAATTCTTAGTAACACACAACCTACCCAAACTGGATCATGAATAAGTAGAAAAGCTGAATAGAGGTATAAATAGTAAAGAGATTAAAACCAGTAATCACAAACCTGCTAACTAAGAAAAGCCCTGGATCAGATGGCTTCATTGATAAATTCTACCAAAAATTTAAAGAAGAATTGACACCAATCCCTCTCAAACACTTCCAAAAACTTGAAGAGGAGGTTCATTCATGTTGCTGCAAAAGACCAGATTCTTTTTTATGGCTAAATAGTATTCCATTGTATATATATATATATATATATATATATATA
>NW_007727716.1:52011-66906 GCF_000696425.1 Galeopterus variegatus | reverse complement strand
TATATATATATATACACCACATTTTCTTTACCCATTTATCCATTGATAGACACTTAGGTTGGTTCCATATCTTGGCTATTATAAATAGTGCTGCAATAAATATAGGAGTGCAGATATCTCTTTGACATACTGATTTAATTTCCTTTGGATTTATACCCTGTAGTGGGATTATTATGCAGCAATCATAAATTTAAAAAATTGAAGAGGAGGTATCACTTCCTAACTCATTCTATGAAGTCAGCATTAACCTGATACCAAAGCCACACAAAGACACTACAAGAAAAGAAAACTACAGAACAATGTCCCTTTATGAATATTGATATTAAAATCCTCAACAAAATACTAGCAAATCAAATTCAGCAGCATATAAAAAGAATTATACTCAGTGACCAAGTGGGGTTTATTACCAGAATTCAAGGATTGTTCTTCACATCAACATCAATCAACAGCACTTCAACAGAATGGAGAGGTGGGGAAAAAACATACCATCATCTCAATTGATATAGGAAAAACACTTGACAAAGTTTAACATCCTTTTATGAAAAAAACACTCAACAAACTAGGAATGGAAGGAAACTTCCTCAATATAGCAAAGACCATATGTGAAAAACTCACAGCTAATATCACACTCAGTGTTGAAAGACTGAAAGCTTTTTCTCTATTATCATGAAGACAAGGTTGCATGTTTTTTTACACTTCTAGTCAACATAGTATTGGAAGTTTTAGCCAGAAGTTTAGGAAAGATAAAGAAATAAAAGACATTTAAATTGGGAAGGTAGAAGTGTAATGATCTCCGTTCAAAGATGACATGATATTATATGTAAGAAATTTTAAAGATCACACACACACAAGCTGGAAACTAGTAGAGGAATTCAGCAAAGTTGCAGGATACAAAATTAACAAACAAAAATTAGAGATGTTGGTCGAAGGATACCAAATTTCTGTTAGATAGGAAGAATAAATTCAAGAGACCTATTATACAACATAATGGCTATAGTAAATTTTAAGTGTTCTTGTCACAAAGAAAACAAAAACAAAAACCAACAAAAAGAAAGGAAAATCAGTTGTGTGACTGTACCCTAACAATGAACAATCTGAAAACGAACTTAGAAAACAATTTCATTTACAATACCATCAAAAACAATACAATACTTAAGAATTAACTTTACCAAAAAGTGTGTGATGGCTAATTTTATGTGTTAACTTGGAGGGTGTTTTGGGATGAGATTAACATTTAAATTGGTGAAATTTGAGTAAGCAGATTGCCCTCCATAATGTGAATGTACCTCATCCAATCAGTTGAAGGCCTGAATAGAACAAAAAGAGCAGCCTATCCAAGCTAGACGGAATTCTCCAGCAGACTGCCTTCAGACTTCACCTGTACCGTCGGCTCTCTTGGGTCTCCAGCCTGCTAGCCCACACTGCACATTTCGGACTCATCAGTCTCCATAAACACATGAGCCAATTCCTTATAATAAATCTTCTATATGTGAGGGATCTTCAAAAAGTTCATGGAAAGATTCATATTATCTTTTCTTTCAATTTTCCCATGAACTTTTGGAAGTACCCTTACATATATATGCATCCGATTGGTTCTATTTCTCTGGAGAATACTAATATAAGCTGGAAGAAATACACACTGAAAATTATAAAACATTGCTGAAAGAAATTAAAGAAGGCACAAATAAATGAAAAGATATAACATGCTCATGAATTAGAAGAAGTAATATTGTTAAGAAGACAATACTACCCAAACTTATCCACAGATTCAATGCAATCTTTATCAAAATCCCAATAACAGTTTTTTGCAGAAATAGAAAAACCCATCCTAAAATTCATATGGAATTTTGAGGGACTCTGAATAGCCAATACAATCCTGAAAAAGAAAAAACAAACTTGGAACACTCACACTTCCTGATTTCAAAAATTATTACAAAGCTATAATAATCAAGCCTGTGTGGCACTGACATAAAGACAGGCATATAGACCAATGAAATAGAATACCCCCTTGCATATATGGTCAAGTGATCTTCAATAATGGTGCCAAGTCCATCCAGTGGGGGAAAAGACAGTGTTTTCAACAAATGGTGCTAGTTAAATGGGATATCTCTTTTTTTCTTTTTTTTAAAAAATTTAACCTTAATTGATTATGCATATTTGTGGGGTAGAGTTGAATATAAATACATGTACACGATATGTGATGGTCAAATCAGGATAATTAGCTTAGTCGTCATTACAATACACAATCATTCTTTGTGTCCATTAACCCATTTCTTGCTGACTCCTCTCCCCCTTCCTTTCCCCCTTTCCCACTTCTAGTAACCCCAGTTCTGTTCCCCCCTTCTGAAAATTCAACATATTATTAATTGTTTCATTTTTTCTTTCTCTCTTTCTTTCTTTCATTCTTATTTATCTTATTTTTAGTTCCCACTTATGAGTGAGGACATGTGGTACTTCTCTTTCTGTGCCAGATTTGTTTCACTTAATGTAATTTTCTCCTAGCTCATCCATATTGCTGTGAATGGCAGAATTTCATCCATTTTTATGGCTGAGTAGTATTCCATAGTGCATATATACCACATTTTCCTTATTCAGTCATGCATCAATGGACATTTAGGTTGGTTCTATATTTTGGCTATTGTAAATAGAGCTGAAGTAAACATGGGAGTGCAGGTATCCTTTCAATATGATGATTTACACTCCTTTGGGTATATACCTAGTAGTGAGATTGCTGGATTGTGTCTGTAATTCCATCTGTAGTTGTTTGAGAAAACTCCATACTATTTTCCATAATGGCTATGGTGATTTACATTCCCACCAACAGTGTAGAAGTGTTCCCTTTTTTCCACATCCTCACCAGCATTTGTTATTCTCTGCCTTTTTGATAATAGCCAGTCTAACTGGGGTGAGATAATATTTCAAAGTGGTTTTGATTTGCATTTCTCTGATGATTAGTTATGTTGAGCATTTTTTCATATACTTGCTGGCCTTTGAGAAATGTCTGTTCAACTCCTTTGCCCATTTTTTAATCAGGTTATTTGTTTTTTTTACTATTGAGTTGTTTGAGTTCCTTGTACATCCTGCATATTAATCCCTTGTTGGATGTAGAGTTCACAAACATTTTCTCTCATTCTGTAGGTTGTCTTTTCATTCTGTTGATTGTTTCCTTTGCTTTGCAGAAGCTGTTTAGTTTGATATGATATGATTTGTTCATTTTTTTCTTTTTTTGGCTCTGCTTCTGGAGTCTTTTTCATAAAGTCTTTGCCCAGTCCTATATCCTGATGTGTTTCCCTTATGTTTTCTCCCAATAGTTTTATAATTTCAGGTGTTATATTTAAGTCTTTAACCCATTTTTAGTTGATTTTGGTATATGGCAAGAAGTACGGGTCTAGTTTCATTCTTCTACATATGGATGCACTGTTTATTGAAGAGGCTGTCCTTTCCTCAGTGTATGTTCTTAGTGCCTTTGTTGAGGTGGCTGTAAGTACATGGATTGATTTCTGGGTTTGCTATACTGTTCCATTGGTCTATGTGTCTGTTTTTATGCCAGTACCATGCTGTTTTGGTTACTATAGCTTTGTAATTTATAATTTGAAGTCAGTTAGTCAGTTAGTGTAATACTTCCAGCTTTCGATTTTTGCTTAGGATTGCTTTGGCTAGTCAGGGTCTTTTGTTGTTCCATATGAATGTTAGGTTTGGTTTTTCTATTTCTGTGAAGAAAATCATTGGTATATTGATGGGGATTGCATTGAATCTGTAGATCACTTTGGGTAGTGTGGAGATTTGCACACTGCATGAGCATGGAATGTCTTTCCATCTTTTTGTGTCCTTTTTCATTTCTTTCAGCAGTGACTTGTAGATATTTGTAGTGACTGTAGAGCTCTTTCACCTTCTTGATTAAATCTATTCCTAGGTTTTTTTTTTCTTTTTCTTTTTTTTTTTTTTTTTTGGTAGTCATTGTAAATGGGCTTGCATTCTTGATTTTTCTTTCTGCTAGTATGTTTTGGAGATTAAAAACACTGATTTTTGAGTGTTGGTTTTGTATCCTGCAACTTTACTGAAATTTTTTATGAGCTCTAAATGTTTTTTGGTAGAGTCCTTAGGTTTTTCTATGTATAAAATCATATTACCTGCAAACAGGGACAATTTGACTTCATCTTTTCCAGTTTGGATGCCCTTTTTTTCTTTCTTTTGCCTGATTGTTCTGGCTAGTACTTCTGTATTAGTCTGTTTTTGTGTTGCTATAATAGGATACCCAAGACTTGGTAATTTATAAATAACAGAGGTTTATTGGCTCACGATTCTGGGACAGCTGCATATGTACCTCAGGCTGCTTCTACTCAAGGCAGAAAGCATCAGGAAACTGGCAGGTACAAGAAGATCACATGGTGAGAGGAAGCAAGAGAAAGAGAGGGGAGGTGCTAGGGTCTTTTAAACAACCAGCTCTCATTGGGAAGTAATAAGTAAGAACTCAATCACAACCCCTCCCCCATCTCACTACGGAGAGCACTAATCTATTCATGAGGAATCTGCCCCGTGACTCAGCTTCCAACACTGCCACACTGGGGATCAGATTCCCACATGAGTTTTGGCGGGGACAAAACATCCAAAATCTATCATTATGCCCCTTGCCCCCCCAAACTCATGTCACTCTCACATACAAAATACAGTCATTCCACCCAACAGTCCCAAAAGTCTTAGCTTGTTTCAGCACCAACTTAAAAGTCCAAAGTCCAAAGTTTCCTCTGAGACCAAAGGCAAAACTTCCAGTTGTGAACCTGTAAAAAAGAAAAACAAATGTATCTACTTCCAATATACAATGGTGGAATAGACATTGGGTGCAAATTCCCATTCCAAAGGGAGGAATAGGCCAGAAGAAAGGAGAAACAGGCCCCAAACAAGTCCAAAACCCAGCAGGGCAGACATTAAATTTTGAAGCTCCAAAATAATCTCTAACTCCAAGTTCTGCATCCTGGGCACAATGGGGCATCTGGGCCCCCAATGCATCAGGCAGCCTCCTTCCCACAGTTCTGCCTGGTGCAGCACATTGAGCAGCGCTGGTGCCTGTGGTTTTTCCAGGCCAGTTCTGCCCATTGCCAGCGGCCTTACAGTTCTGGGATTCTGGTGGCAGCCCTGCTACCTTGGCTCTACTAGACATTTCTCTGGTGGGGGCTCTCTGTGGGGGCTCTGACCCAACTTTCCACTCTGCATTGCTCTAGGAGATGGCCTATGTGGCAGCTCTGCCCCTGGGGATGGTCTCTGCCTGGGCCCCCAGGGTTTTCTGTACATCCTCTGAAATCTGGGTGGAGGCTGCCACCCGTCCACTGCTCTCATGTTCTGCAGACCTGCAAACTTAACACCACATGGGTCCCACCAAGATTTTCAGCTTGTGCTCTCCAGAGCTGCTGCACCAACCACACTTGGGGCCACTTGAGTCAGGGCTGCTCTAGCCAGAGCAGGTGGGATGTAGGGAGCAGGTTCCCAAGGGCAGTGGTGCCCCAGGTCTGTCTTCCAGAACAACTTAGGCTTCCTAAGCTTCCAAGTCTGTGATGGGAGGGGTGCCCCTCCATACTTCTGAAATGCCTTCAGTGCCTTTCTCCCATTGTCTTGGCCATTAGTGTCTGGCTGCCTCATCACCAGGATAATGTCTTTAGCAGTCAATCTGCTTCACCTTGCATTTTTCTCTTGCTGTCTGCTTCTCTACCACATGGCTAGGCTGCAAATTTTCCAAATCTTTATGATCTGCTTCCCTTTTAAATTCTAGCTTTACATCATGCCTTTTTTGCCATATCTCAGCATGGGCTGTTGCAAGTAGCCACACAGCTTCCTTAATGCTTTGCTGCTTGGAAATTTCTTCCACCAAACATTATTTCACAACTCTTAAGTCCCACCTTCCACAAAGTCCTAGGACATGGACACAATACAGCCAAGTTCCTTGCTATGATGTAGCAAGGGTGATTGTTTGTCCAATTCTCAATAAGTTCCTCCTTTCTATCTGAGACCTCATCATCAGCATGGCCTTTACTGTCCACATTGCTATCATTATTCTGGTCACAACCATTTAACCAGTCTCTAAAATATTTCAGACTTTCCCTCATCTTTTTGTCTTCTTGTGAGTCCTTCAAACTCCTTCAACCTTTGCCCATTACCTAGTCCAAAGCTGCTTCCTCATTTTCAGGTATTTGTGTAGCAACACCCTAATCCTTGGTACCAACTTTCTGTATTAGTTGGTTTTTGTGTTGCTATAACAGACATCTGAGATTAGGTAATTTGTTACACTCTCTTTGTCACCTCTCTCCCCCTGGGTGACAGAGATGCAAAGGATTACTCAAAGCCCATTTCTTCTGAGCAGTGAGAAGCCCCAACGAGGTTAATTTCTGGGAACCCTCAAGAGAGAGGCATTCCTCCTTGGAAAATTAACCCTGAACTGGCGTTCTGTCTTGGTATTTATTCTCCAGGCCAGAAAGTTACAGAAAAGGAACATAGGTGAAGTTATGGCTAAGTATAGTTTAACAATAGAGGCTGGTAACATCAGTGAAATAACAAAGTGACATTCCATAATGCAATTTGCAAAAGGTTAAGTCAATCCACCCACAAAAGCTTGTTCTTAGCAAATAGTGTCTTTTCCTACAGCAATTTCCTCAGTAGTTTACATAACAATCAAGTAACGTTAGGTTAACCTGCTCCAAGGGCATCTGTCCTTGAGCCAACAAATTTGCTGTGTTACAATTCTTTATCTACAACAGAGACTTTAGCCTGGGGAAAGTTTCCTGTCTTTTGCAAGCTTAACATTTCTATGTGTAATTTTAAAAGTTAGGCTAAACCCGAAACTACAGGGCTTTGGAAGCTAGGCCCTGTGAAATACATTTGGCTTTATAAATGTTAATATACTCCACAGTAATTTATAAATAACAGAGATTTATTGGCTCATGATTCTGGGACAACTGCACCTCATGTGGGCCTCGGTCTGCTTCTACTCATAGCAGAAAGTGGCAGGCAGCTGGTGGGTACAAACAGATCACATGGCAAGAGGAAGCAAGGGAGGGGGGAGGTGCCAGAGTCTTTTAAACAACCATCTCTGGAGGGAACTAATAAAGCAAGAACTCACTTGGTACCCCTCTCCTACCCCACCTAGGGAGAGCATTAATCCATCCATGAGGAATCTGCTCCTGTGACTCAAACAGCTTACAATGCTGCCACATTGGGGATCAAATTTCCACATGAGTTCTGGGAGGACAGTACATATGAATTCCATCATTCTGCACTGGCCTTCCAAAACTCATGTCACTCTCACAGAATACAATCATTCCAGCCCAACTGATGGAGCTTGGACGTGTTGTCCCCTCCAAAACTCATGTGGAATTTTGATCCCCAATGTGGCAGTGTTGGAAACTGATTGAGTCATGGGGAAGATCCCTCATGAATGGATTAATGTTCTTCCTGGGGGAAGGGGAATAAATTAGTGAGTTCTCACTCTATTAGTTCCTGTGAGAGCTTATTTTTTAAAAGACCCTGCCACCTCCTGTCTCTCTCTCTCTCTCTCTTGCTTCTCTCTCTTGGTTCCTGTTGCCATGTGATCTGCTTGTACCCACTGGCAGCCTGCCACTTGCTGCCGTGAGTTGAAGCAGATTGAGGCCCATGCCAAATGCAGCTGTCCAGAATCGTAAGCCAAATCAACCTCTTTTCCTTATAAATTACCCAGTCTCAGGTATTTCTGTTATAGCAACACAAAACAGACTAAAACACCAACATCTTCCAACACTACATTAAATAGGAGTGGCAAGTGTGGGCATCCTTGTCTTGTTCCACCAATATCATTGAGGGTTTTTCATTTTTGGCTTTAATTGTGTTGAGTTACTTTCCTTCCAAACCTAATTTGTGAGAGTCTTTATCATGAGGAGATGTTGAATTTTGTCAGATGATTTTTCTGCATCTGTTGAGATAATCATATGGTTTTTGTCTTTGATTTTGTCGGTGTGGATATCACATTTATTAACTTGTATATGAGATACCATCCTTGCATACCTGGGATGAATCCCACTTAATCATCATGGTATATAATTTTTTTAATGTGTTGCTATATTCTGTTTAATAATATTTTGTTGAGGATTTTTATGTCTATTTTCAACAGAGATCTTGGACAGTAGTTTTCTTTTTTGTTGTATCTTTGTCTGGTTTTGGTATCAGCATGATGTGGGCCTCATAGAATGAGTTTGGGAGAATGGCCTCTGTTTCAACTTTTTGGAATAATTTGAAGAGATTTGGTATTAATTCCTCTTTAAATGTTTGGTAGAATTAAGCAGTAAAACTGTTTGGTCCTGAACTTTTCTTTGTTGGAAGAATGCTGATTACTGCTTCAATCTCGTTGCTTGTTATTTGTATGTTCAGGTTTTCTATTACTTCTTGGTTCAGTCTTGGTGGTTTGTATGTGTCCAGAAATTTACCTATTTCCTTCTGGATTTCAAATTTGTTGGTGTATAATTGGTGGAGACAAGAGGTAAGTGGTTGAGAGATGACCTGAGAACCTAGACTTCCTGTGGTGACTGGGGTAAACAAAGATTTAGGAAGCTCAGAGTGGTGAGGTGATCTGGGTGATCTCACAGTGGAGGCAATGCAAAGGCCTTAGGATGTCTGTTTTCTTTTAAATAATGATTATGTAATATAGGAAACATAAAAAAATGGTACTCTCTGCTACTTACCATCTATGTAGTACCTTGGGTAAACTTTTAAAAATCAGTTTCTCAACTGTAAAATAGCAATTATAAGACTTACTTGAACTAACTGCATGTGTCCAAAGCAATTACATAGCTAAGTGCTTATTACATTGTCAGTACTAATAAAATGGCTAACTTTGCTTTTATTTTTAGTGTAATCATTCTTGCATTTTTCATCGTCATTATCTTTTTTATCTTTTACAGAAGAACTCCAATAGTGTGAAAGGCCTGGGAATCTTGAAGGGAAAAAAGGAGGACATAGCAAAGAAATTGCTGGAGGCTAAACTAAACCCACTTTCTCATTTTGATTTTGCTGGTTTTGTTCATGTTATTGATAGAGAAAGAATGCCCAGGGGGTTTAAAAAATATTACTGGAAGAAATTTAAATGTTAAGGGCTTGAGGCTCCATGCAATTGAAGATTCTATTATGTCAAAACAACAAAAGTATTTTTGTTCTTTAATATAAACTGCAATGCATCTTAATATTCTAAAATTATTCCTTTCTTATTTAGTAAGAACTGCATTTTCACTGTTGAAAATTATAAATTTCAGGTAAGCAGGAAGACAAAAAATAAGAATGACACATTCCCAGAGATAACCACTATTTACTTTTTGATACATAGCTTTCGAGCTTTTTTCAGCCCATAAACCTTTTAATAAAAATAAGATCTGTGGAGTATATGTACATTTATAAAGCAAGTATATTTCACAGAGTCTAGTTCCCTGTAGTTTCATGTTTAGCTTAACTTCTTAAAAGTACATATAAAAATGTTAAACTTGCAAAAGACAGGAAACTTTCCCCAGGCTAAAAGTCTCTGTTGTAAGATAAAGAATTGTAACACAGCAAGGTTGCTGGCTCAAGGACAGACAAGTTACTGATTGATATGTAAAGATACTGGGAAATTGCTGTGGGGAGAGAGAATGTTTGCTAAGATCAAGCTTTTGTTGGTGGATCAACTTAACCTTTTGCAAACTGCATTATGGAATGTCACCTTGCTTGTTACCAGCCTCTATTGTTAAACTATTACCCCACCTATGTTCTTTTTCTGTAACTTCCTGGTCTTGAAAATAAACATGGGGAGAGAACCCCAATTCATGGTTAACTTCCCAAGGAAGGGATTTCTCACTCTTGAGGGTTCCAGGAGATTAACCCCTTCATGGTCTCTCACTGCTCAGAAGAGATGGGCTTTGAGTAATCCTTTTGCAGCTCCATCACCCAGAGGAAAAGGGGTGATAAATCTGTGGGAAGCAAAGGAACAAGATCCATCTCCATATACTAACTGAAACTTGAAATTTGTGCTTAATACAGAATTTTGAACATCTTTCCATGTCAATACATATCAGATTACACTATTACTTTTAAGGTATATCATACTTTGTTGTATGGAAGTACCATAATTTAGTCAACCTTCTTACTGTTGCACTTTTAGTTCATCTTCATTATTTACTATCAAAAATGACACTGTGGTGAATAACCTTTTAAGTAAATCTTTCTATTCATCCTCTATCATTTCCTTCAGATAAATTGTTGGAGAAAGAGTCCTGAGTTAAAAGCTATGTAATGTTTTAAGATGTATGTCTATGTAGGAATGAAAAGAGGAGTGTCACTGTGGTGCTTGAAATTAGAAAGGCATGAATTAGAATTCCAGCATCTAAATTTACCAGTTGTGTGATCTTGAGGAAGTTTCTTAACTTGTTTGCTTCTTTTTCCTCATCTATAATATGGGGAATAAATAACTGCTTGCCACATGGGTTGGTGTGAGAAAACACATATGAAATGCTGAGCACAGTGCCCGGCATATAGTACGTCCTTGTTGACATATATGTTAATATATTTAAACACTATGTATTCTTAGGTGTAAGCCACAATAACTTCTACAATTAGAATCTTAGAAATGGTCTTAGAAATAGCAGTGAGGCCCCTTCACAATTCTGAGCTATGCTAATAAAGGCAACACATAATGGATAAGCTCAGATATGTGCAAATATCACAAGAGAAAGAGTGTCTTCCAGGCCATAGGTGGAAAAGAGTACTAGGCTGCAGCCTAAACAATGGTACTGGCAAGCTAAAGCTTCTGATAACAGAAAATGATTGTTAAATTTTGAAATAAAATTTTAGGAGGGTAGGTGTTATAGGGGCATGATCCAGGAGAAAATGTAACAGTGAAATGACAGTAGGTCTATCCCTCCTGTGAAGATGGGTGCACTACTATCCTAGCTAAATGACAATAGCCACAAAAACCATGCAGCTTACTCCCTTGCTCTATTCTCAGGTTTATTTGCACCTACTGATTATAATCTGGCTTCCCTTGTAAACTTTCCTGTAGAGAAGAGAATGCACTGCCTAAATGAATCTAAGCATTCTTGCCCATGAGATGGTTTTATTTTAAGAGTAAATTCATAAATTGGTATTCTGTTTTGTACTTCAGTATTTTTGTGAATTTGGTGAGCATGAACCTGGTTAACTTTAAGGTAGTATCAAGATCAAGTGTCTGGCCCTGCAAAACAAGATCAATTTAGCAAACCCTTCTCCCTCTGCCCTCACTTCTCCCAAAGCTACTTTCAGTAAAAGATAAAGATTTTCCCAAAGAGGAGAACTATCAAAGGTATTAAAATAGCTGTGCTTCTAAATTATTGTGTATGACATAAACCCTATGTGCCCTGAGTTCTAAGCTTCCAAAACACAAAAATCTTTTTATCTCAAACTATTTGAATCTGCCCTGAATTTCAAAAGTCTAAATTGAAACATAAGAGATAAAGATTGTCTTTTTTCCCCTCTGGTTCCATTGTAATAACACTTTTTTTTTTTTTGATAGGCCTATAATTCCAGTATCTTTGCAAAGACCCTTGTATCCTGGAAAGTGGCATTGCATAGTATTTGAGAGACTGGGTATAGCTCAGTCAAGAACAGAGGGAAATGCTCACCATTGAGCTCCAATATTGTCCCCTATCACTGGAGGCATTCCTGTTTTTCATGCAATACATGATGGTTTTGGTGAGTTTTGTATATCATCTGCATAATTCATTCACCTTGCCCCATATTTCTATCCTCCCTTATATTTTATTTTGACCTCTCATTGATTGCATATTCTCTAACTTCCTTTCTACTGAGATAAGGATAAATACCAACTTCTCTATATGGACCATGTGGACTTGTTTGAAAGTTCTAACAAAGAGGCACATCTATTTTGATATCTTTGATAGTTCTCTTCTCTGGGAAAAACATCCTTTTTGACTGAAAGCAGCTTTGGGAGCAGAGAAAGCAGAGGGAGATGGGTTTGCTAGATCCATTCTACTGATCAACGGGATGACAAATGCAACAACAAGTTCATCCTCCTATTCAAGTATAACTTTACTGATGGAAAAAGATAGCTGAGACACAAATCCCACTCACAGAGAGTCTATATCTTCTTCCTACTCAAAATGACAGAGCCCATTCTGGAATACATTTTTAAAAAATAAATTCCATTTTTTAAAAATAGGTAATACATATACATGGTATAAAATTCAAAACAAACAAATGGGTATACAGTGAAAATTAAGTCTCCCATTTACCCAGGCATCCAGTTTCCCTCTTCAAAGGCAACCATTGTTAACAATTTCTTAAATATATTTCCTGACATGTTCTGTGCATATTTAAATTTTTTTCATTCAACTGGTAAGGGAATATAATGCCTTGCTTCTTTATTTAAAACTATCATGGGGATTGTTGAATATCAGTAGAGAGGTGCATCATTTTTTTGATGGCTGCATGATATTCCATTATACAGATATATCACAATTCATTTAACCAGTCTCTCTGATGGTAGATATCTATGCTTCTTTCAAAGCAGTCACATTGTACCATTGGGACCTTTGTTTTCTGACTTCATCTTCCTTGCCCCGAAGGTATTCAGTGCTTTCTTGTTACTTCTGGGTGCTCAAAATTCTGTATTTCCTGCCCCAAATTGGCCCACTGTCAGTAGGAGCACCCTTCCTCTCCAAATTTGACAATTACCATCCATAGCACAGCATCTGCCACAATGTGCTCCATAAATATTGGATTTATTTCCTGAGACTGTTTATATCAGTTGCTATGTGCTAGAAGGAAAAAAATCTGATTAACCAAATCATGCTAACTAATGATCAGTAATACATCTTCTTGTAATCCTGCTAGATATGTTTGCATTTTAAAAGAAGACTTAAGAAAATCAGACATGAATCTCTAAGGATTTAAATTGCAAATTTGTGTGAATAAATAAGGCAATGTGGGATAGATAGAAGTATCCTATGGGTAGCCTTCTCAGAATCTCTTAAATGTTAATAGATAAATTCTTATTCAGTTTACTTGTTACTCTTGGCCTTCAAAGACTGGCTCTGGATTAGATGATCTCTAAGGGACTATCCAAGTCTAACTTTCTCTGATTCCTAACTCCGTTTGGGAGAAACCACATTTGTAAACAAGATTTTAACGTAAAAGATTAAACCAATCACAATCTTAATTGCTTGATTCTCTCTAATTCTGTGCTGATTTAAAAACATATTTCAATAAGACCACCTTTAAAATATATTAAAATTTGACATTATCATATATTAATTAATTAAGTTGTAATTAATATCACTTTGCTAAATTAAGCAATAGTATCTACTCATTCAATAAGAAGAAATACCAGAGTATTTGAACAACCATAACAGTGACTGCTTCTTTAAATTTTATACTCCAGGCCCCACTCTTGCTTCACCCTAGTCCTGGCCCTGGACTTGGCAATGAGCTAAGTCTAACTCTAAGGGCAAAAAGGAGACCTTCTCCCCTAAGTCCTACACTAGCGATTTTCAACTTGTGTGTGCATCAGCATCACTGGAGGGCTTGTTAAAACACTAATTCCTGGGCACCTGCTGCAGAGTTTCTGATTGAGTGGTTCTGGAGTGGGGCCTGAGAATTAACATTTCTGACAAGTTCCCTGGTGATGCAAATGATGCTTGTGCTCATTTAGAGAGGTATGGGGAGGCACACTTTGAGAACCCACTGTATTATTAGCAAATGCCTCAGTGTCCTGCCCTGTACCCTCATGCTCTAAAATTTACAAGTGCAGGCTCTACCCCTGCTGGAAGAAGTCTGCCTTATTAGTTCATTGCTGTTGGTGACTGGGCTGCTAATTTTATTTCTAGGATAAGTATTAAGAAGCTCACTTGCCCATAGATACAGCACACACTCCAATATCAGCTTCATCAGTAGAACAGATATGATGAAAAGCTGACACCACGATGGGATTAGATGTACAAGTGATTTACTGGGAGAGGGAGCAGGAAAAGCAGGGGAGAGTTCAGACCACAACCCGGGTCTGACACTTATAAAAGAAGAAAAGGAAGGAAGGAAGATTGGGTAAGAAGAGTCTTGAACTGCAGCACAGTTCCAATAATGGTTCAGCCAGGCTAATGAGAAATCCTTAAGCCAAAGTTTCCCATTGAAGAAGTCCTGTGTCTCTCAAAAATCATCTTGCTTTTGTACCCCCACAGTGCTTAGTCTTTGGCTGGGAGTGGCTCACAGGAAGCGTTGCCTCATCCTGAATACAGTGGTGAATCCAGAGGGGCAGCAGCTGGAGCCGTCAGTCAGTTATGCTCCCTGTAGCAGGAGATCTGACTGGCATGTTTACATGGCTGCCACACCTTAATAATACTTGGTACTGCATCCTTGACAGATGCTCTAAACAATAGATTATCATTTTACATCCTAGCTATATCAGCACTTACTAACTGTATGACTTTGAAAATCATTGAAACTTTTTGGTCCCCAGCTTCACTATTGGTAAAATGTGAATGATCATATCTGCCCTACCTGCTTTAATTAATTCGTAAGGATCAAATGAGATCATAAATGGAAAATTATCATAATGTTCTATACCTGTATAGTCCAATATGATCTCCACCAGCCACTTGTGACTACTGTGCTCTTGAAATTTGCCTAATCTATGTAAAGATGTGCTGTAAGTGTAAAATACACAACAGATTTTGAAGTCTTGGTACAAAAAGTAGAAATAAAACATCCCATTAATATTGTTTATATGTCGAAATGAAAAATTTTTTTTTTTTTTTTTTCTTTTTCCATGTCCGGCAACGGATCGCAACCCTCAGTGTCGCACCCGTACCGGACCGGGACGGCAACGGGATCGCAACCCTTGGTGTTGCCCCCGCGCCTCGCTCA
>NW_007727716.1:2246-51919 GCF_000696425.1 Galeopterus variegatus | reverse complement strand
CGCCTCGCTCAGCCAGTGAGCGGGAACCGGTCTGTATGTGGGATCCGAACCCTCGGCGGGAGCGCAGCCGCGCTTCTCAAGCGGCGCACTAACGCAGTGCGCCACCGGGCCGGCCCTGAAAATATTTTGGATATATTGGGTTAAATAGAATATATATTACAAATAATCTCACCCGATTTTTAAAAGCTTTTTTAATGTTGCTTCCAGAAAATTTGAAATTACATGTGTCTCACATTACATTTATATTGGACCATGCTGTTGACTGTGACTTAACCATAAGTGACCATGACAAACGTTAATTTTAAGGCCCTGCTAAAAATCAGAGTGAGTCATAAAGGAATATTATGATAGGAGCTATAAATAATATCAGAATTAGATTCAACTATGGTTGATGAAAGATGAAAAACATTAGACTTTGTTGACATTTTAAAACCTGCACTGAAACATCTGTTTTTCAAAAATATAGTGGTTGGTTGCTTAAATAGAGATATCCTTTCTATGAAAAAGATGAGAACAATCAGCAAATATCTCTCAGTCTGATGCATTTAGAGATTATTGTGCTTTACAGCTTTGGCTTTGTGTTCCTTATCCGATGATAACACACCTATATTACAAGAATATTTTCTGAAAGGGAAAAACTAATTTCTTAGGCTCTCAAATGATAAAACCTACAGAAGTGAAGTAACAGCAATTGCCACACTAATCAAAAAACTTCTATTGTAAATCTCCATAGATGGGTTTTAGAATTAGAAAATCCAACCTTGATTTCTCAAATTAGCAAGAAATGTATAAATACCACTTTCACAAAAGTGGCTAATATTTACATAAGTTGACCCTTATATTTTTACAGTGAACACATATTTCATCCAATGCATTCAGACAAGGTCTATTTTAATGAACCCAAGCAACTATTGAACTGTAAAATGTGTTTGACACACAAATGTTGTGCAAAAAATATTGAACTGTTAAAACAAGCTGCAAAATATTGAACTGTTAGAATGAACTGCAAAATTCCACCAATTATTTCTTCTTTGTTCGGTTAGTTTATTTAGTTACATCGAATTAATTTTATTATACTACTACTCTCAGGGATATGTGCTAATAAATAAAATACATCAAAGAAAACAAAGGTGAAGTGTCTTGAGACAAAGAAGAATAAAGGACTTCGGTGAGATGAAAATATGAATGTCACTGCCCTTTTTCTTATGAAAAACTAAAAAGTCATAGAT
This sequence comes from Galeopterus variegatus, assembly GCF_000696425.1. Lineage (NCBI taxonomy): Eukaryota > Metazoa > Chordata > Mammalia > Dermoptera > Cynocephalidae > Galeopterus > Galeopterus variegatus. The sequence goes on along the minus strand of NW_007727716.1, from coordinate 50,690 downwards.
CTATTACAAAATGAGCCAAAATTAGAACAATTTGAGGAGTAAAATAAAGTGTTGCTGGATTATAGCCTAAAGTATAAAATAAGTATCTATGACTCCCCACCGACAAAAATAAATGATTGAATAAATAAATAAGTGGGGGAGGAGAAAGAAATCTCCTATGTAGAAGAATTCCAAATAATTTATATAGATTCTCTGCCTTCAAAGAGGGGGAGCATAATCCCCCACTCCTTGAGTGTGGCCGCACATAGTAACTTCCTACCAAAGAGTACATTATAGAAAGGAGGGAAAAGAGTAACTTTACAGTGGAGAAACCTGACAAAATACTATCTCAGTCAGGTGATTAAGGTCAAAATCAACAATGATAACTCATGTTGATAATATGTACTCTTGATATGATGTGATAACAATGGCACATTACCTCTGAGGTCTTCCTCTTCAAAACCCATAGCCACAGTCCAAACATGAGAAAAACATTCAACAAATCTCTTTAGAAGGACATTCTATGAAATACTTGACATGTACTCCTCAAAACTGTCAAAGACACCAAACTGGGAAAGTCTGAAAAACTCAGTCATGAGGAGTCTAAGGAGGCATAATGATTAAATGTAATGTGATATCCAGGATGGGATTCTGGAACAGAAAAGGGACACTAGGTAAAATATTCACCCTGAAACAATAAAACTTATTAAAGAAAACATAGGAGAAACACTTCAGCAAATAGGGCTGGGCACAGACTTCATGAATATGACCCCAAAAGCACGGGCAACCAAAGGAAAAATAAACAAATGGGACTATATCAAACTAAAAAGCTTCTGCACAGCAAAAGAAACAATTAACAGAGCTAAAAGACAGCCAACAGAGTGGGAGAAAATATTTGCAAAATACACATCTGACAAAGGACTAATATCCAGAATATATAAAGAACTCAAACAACTTTACAAGAAAAAAACAAGCAACCCAATCAAAAAATGGGCAAAAGAGCTAAGCAGGCATTTCTCTAAAGAAGATATACAAAAGGCCAACAGTCATATGAAAAAATGCTCAACATCACTAAGCATCCGGGAAATGCAAATCAAAACCACACTGAGATACCATCTCACCCCAGTTAGGATGGCAAAAATCCAAAAGACACCGAAAGATAAATGCTGGCATGGCTGCGGAGAAAAAGGAACTCTCTTACACTGTTGGTGGGAATGCACAATGGTGCAACCCCTATGGAAAATGGTTTGGAGGTTCCTCAAACAATTGAAGATAGATCTACCATATGACCAGCTATCCCACTGCTGGGAATATATCCAAAGGAATGGAAATCATCAAGTCGAAGGTACACTTGTTTCCCAATGTTCATTGCAGCACTCTTCACAATAGCCAAGAGCTGGAATCAACCCAAATGTCCATCATCGGATGAGTGGATACAGAAAATGTGGTATATCTACACAATGGAATACTACTCAGCTATAAAAACGAATGAAATACTACCATTTGCAACAACATGGATGGACCTTGAAAGAATAATACTGAGTGAAACGAGTCAGGCAGAGAAAAAGAAATACCACATGTTCTCACTTATTGGTGGGAGCTAAAAAAAAAAAAAAAAAAAAAAAAAAAAAAAAAAAAAAAAAAAAAAAAAAAAAAACAAACAAACAAACAAAAACCCCAGCACATTAAAAGGATAATACACCATGATCAAGTGGGATTTAACTTGGGATGCAAGGAGAGTTCAACATATGCAAATCAATAAGTGTGATACACCATATTAACAGAAGAATAAAAAATCAGACAATCATCCCAGAGGTTGCAGAAAAGGCATTTAACAAAATTCAACATCCTGTCATGGTAAAGACTCTCAACAAATTAAGTATAGAAGGAATGTATCTCAACAAAATAAAGGCCATATGTGAGAGAACTTCAAGAATTTCATGGAAAGATCTGTATATCTTTTAATTCTATTTTCCCCATACTTTTTGAAGTACCCTTGTATGACAAGCACACAAGTAACATCATACTCAGCAGTGAAAAGTTGAAAGTTTTCCTTCTAAGATTAGGAATAATGCAAGGATCCCCACTTTTGTCATTTCTATTCAACATAGTACTGGAAGATTTAGCCAGAGCAATTAAATAAATAAAAGGCATCTAAATTGTACAGGAAGAAGTAATATTATCTCTGTTTGCAGAGGACATATTCTTATATGTAGCCAACACTAAAGACTCCAAAAAAAAAAAAAAAAACTGTTCAAACTAATTAATTTGGTAAAGTTGCAGGATACAAAATCAACTTAAAAAATTAGTAGCATTTTTACACATTAACAACAAACTCTGAAAATTTTTTTTTTAAAATAATCCCATTTACTGTGGCATCAAAAAGAATAAAATACTTAGGAATAAACTTAACCAAGGAGGTGAAATACTTGAACACTAAAAGCTGCAAAACACTTGATGTAGGGGGTGCTCAGTTTCCCTGGGCTAGGGTTTCAGTCTTTGCCCAGACCTAGTTGCTGAAGTGTTTCACCTATATTTTCCCTTAGTAATGTTACAACTTCAGGTCTTATACTTAAGTCTTTAATCCATTTTGAGTTGACTTTAGTGTATGGTGAGAGGTGCACATTTACTTTCATTCTTCTTTAAATAGATATCCAGTTTTCTCAGCATCACTTGTTGAAGAGGCAGTCTTTTCCCTAATATACATTTTTTGTTGCCTTTGTCCAATATCAGATGGTGATAAGCCTGAAGGGTGATGTCTGGGTTCTCAATTCTCCTCCACTGCTCTGAATGTCTATTTTTATACCAGTACCATGCTGGTTTGGTTACAATCAATAGCTTTGTAGTATAATTTGGAATCAGGTAGTGTTATGCCTCCAGCTTTATTTTTTGTGCTCAGGATTGCTTTGGCTACTCAGGGTCTTTTGTTGTTCCATATGAAAGGTAAGATTGTTTTTCCATTTCTGTAAAGAATGTCATTGGTATTTTGATGGGGATTGTATTGAATCTGTAGATTGCTTTGAGTAGTATAGACATTTTCACAATGTTAATCCTTCCAATCCAGGAGCATGGAATATATTTCCATCTTGTCGTGTCTTCTTTAATTTCTTTCAGAAGTGGTTTGTAGTTCTCATTGTAGAGGTCTATAATCTCCTTGGTTAAATTGATGTCTAGGTATTTTATTTTTTGTGTTACAATTGTAAATGGGCTTACCTTCTTTATTTCTCTTTCTGTTAGGTCGTTATTTGAGTATATAAATGCAACTGTTTTGGGGGCATTTATTTTGTATCCTGCAACATTACTGAAGTTGTTAACCAGCAATAGGAGTTTTTTGATAGAGTCTTTAGGTTTTTCTATATATAGTAGCATGTCATCTGCAAATAGAGACAGTTTGACTTTGTCTTTACCAATCTGGATTCCCTTTATTTCTTTCTCTTGCCTGATTATTCTGGCTAGTACCTCCAGTACTATGTTGAACAGTAGTGGAAAGAGTGGGCATCCTTGTCTTATTCCTGTTCTTAAGGGAAAGGCCCTCAGTTTTTCCCCATTCATGATGATACTGGTGGTGGGCTTGTCATAAAAGGCTTTTATTGTGTTGAGATACTTTCCTTCTATTCCTAATTTGTTGAGAGTCTTTATCATGAAAAGATGTTGAATTTTGTCAAATGCTTTTTCAGCATCTATTGAGATAATCATATAGTCTTTGTCCTTGAGTTTGATGTGATGTATCACATTTATTGACTTTTTAATGTTGAAACACCCTTGCATCTGTGGGATGAATCCCACTTGATCATAGTGTATAATTTTTTTAATGTGTTGCTGTATTCTGATTGCTAATTTTTGGTGGAGGATTTTTGTATCTAGGTTCATCAAGGATATTGGCCTGTAATTTTTTTTGTAGTGTCTCTATCTGGTTTTGGTATCAGAGTTATGTTGGCCTCATAGAATGAGTTTGGGAGAGTAGCTTCTATTTCAATTGTGTGGAATAGATTGAGGAGAATTGGTAGTAACTCCTCTTTAAAAGTTTGATAGAAGTCAGCTGTAAAGCCACCTGGACCCAGACTTTCTTTGTTGGAAGACTGATAATTACCACTTCAATTTCCTTGCATGTTATTCATCTGTTCAGGTTTTCTCTCTCTTCTTGGTTCAGTCATGGTATTTTGTAGATGTCCAGAAACTTATCCATATCTTCCAGATTTTCATATTTGTTGTCATACAGTTGTTTATAGTAGTCTCTAATGATACTTTGTATTTCCGTGTTATCTGTTGTTATGTCTCCCTTTTCATTTCTGATATTTGTTATTTGGGTCTTCTGTCTTTTTTTGGTTAACATAGCTAATTGTTTGTCTATTTTATTTATCTTCTCGAAAAAACAGCTTTTTGTTTTGTTGATGTTTTCTATTGTTTTTGGGTCTCTATTTCATTTAGTTCTGCTCTGATCTTAATTATTTCTATCTACTACCTTTAGGTTTGAATTGCTGTTATTTTTCAAGTTCTTTGAGCCATAGTTTTGGGTCATTTATTTGAAGTCTTTCTGTTCCTTTGATGTAAGCATTTATTGCAGTAAATTTGCCTCTTAGTACTGCATTTGCAGTATCTCACAGGTTTTGCCATGGTGCATCTTTATGTTCATTAGTTTCTAGAAATTTTTTTGATTTTCTGTGTAATTTCCTCTTGGACCCATAGGTCATTCAGGAGCCTATTATTTAGCTTTCCATGTATTTGCATAGTTTCCAGAGTTTCTCTTAGTGTTAATTTCCAATTTCAGTCCATTGTGGTCTGAAAAGTTCCTTGGAATGATTTCAATTTTTAAAAATTTGCTGAGACTAGATTTGTGACCTAATATGTGGTCTATCCTGCAGAATGTTCCATGAGCTGATGAGAAGATAGTATATTCTTTAATTTTGGGGTGAAATGTTTGTATATATCTGTCAGGTCCAGTTGGTCAAAGGTGTAGATTGAATCCTGTGTCTCTTTGCTGACTTGTTGCATGGAAGATCTTTCCCATACTGATAGAGATGTGTTCAGATGACCCACTGTTAATATACTAGGGCCTATTTCTTTCTTTAGGTCTGAGAGAGTTTGCTTTATATTTCTGGGTGCTCCAGTATTGGGGGTATATTTATTTATAATTGGTATGTCCACTAGGTGGATAGGTCCTTTTAACATTACACAGTGGCCTTCTTTTTCTCTTTTTATGTTTTTTGGTTTAAAGTCTATTTTGTCTGATATAAGAATACCTACTCCTGCTCATTTTTGGTTTCCATTTGCATGGTGTATCTTTTTCCAGCCCTTCACTTTTAGTCTGTGTGTGTCTCTGTATGTGAGGTGGATCTCTTTAAGACAGCTTTTTATTCCAATCAGCCAGCTTGCATCTTTTGACTGGAGAGTTTAGTTCATTCCCATTTACAGTAGTTCTTGACAAGTGTTGCTTAATTCCTGTCATTTAATTGCTTCTTGTTTAGATGGTTTAAATGTCTTTTGATCATTATTTCCCCTTTTATTTCTCTTCTTCAATGTTAGTTGGAGATTTAAGGTGGCATGATTTATCTTCTTTTCCTTTTTTGCTGGCATTTTTGTTTTAACAGTGGGTTTTTCTCTTTCTTGTAATTTGTTATAGTGGTCACCATTATTCAGATTCCAAATGGATGACTCCCTTGAAAATTTCTGGCAGGGCTGGTTGTGTGGTGGTGAACTCCCATAATTTTTGTTTGTCTGGGAAATACACTATTTCTGCCTCATTTCTGAAGGAGAGCCTTGCTGCGTAAAGAATTATTGGTTGGAAATTTTTTTCTTTTAGTATTTTGAATATGTCATTCCATTTTCTTCTGGCCTGTAGGGTTTCAGTTGAGAATTCAGCTGCTAGTCTGATGGGAGTACCTCTATATGTGACCTGACACTTTTCTCTTGTTGCTTTTAGAATTCTCTGTTTGTCTTTGAGCTTTGCAAATTTAACTATAATGTGTCTTGGGGAAAATCTTTTTGGATTGAGTCTGTCTGGGGACCTTTGAGCTTCCTGGATCTGAAGGTCTGCATCTCGCCAAACACATTGGAAGTTTTCTGTTACTATTTCCTTGAATAGATTTTCAATACCTTTTCCCTTCTCCTCCCCATCTGGAATACCGACAATTTGGATGTTAGTGTGCTTGAAGTTGTCCGCTATCTCTTAGATTTTCCTCATTATTTTTAATTCTTTTTTCCTTTTTTTGTGTGTAACTGAGTTATTTTGAAAAGACCATCTTCAAGATTTGTAATTCTTTCTTCTGTTTGCTCTGCCCTGCTGCTCAAGCTCTCAGTTGTGTTTTCTTATTTCATTGAGTGAATCTTTCATTTCTAGAAGTTCTGCTACACTCTTTTTTAAAGTATTAATCTTTTTGTAGATTTCCTCCTTCATTTCTGGATATTTTTTCTTGTTTCATTGTGTTCTCAAATCAAGTCTTCCTTTATTTCTTCAAGTTTTCTTAAGATCATTGCTCGGAATTCTTTTTCAGACATTTCAATGGTTCCCTGTTCCATGGAGTCTGACAGTGGGACATTACTGTATTCTTTCAGTGGTGTCATTTCTTCTTGTTTATTTCTAGTTCTTTTATTTTTTCGATGATGTTTGGTCATTTTGTAGAGGGTTTGCTTCTTCTATTAAACTGAGATTGGCTGTGGAGGGGCCCTGGCTGCTACTCTGGTGGTGAATTGTCTTTGCTTGACTGTAGGTGTGGTGATGGTTATGGGTTATGTTAAATCACCTTGGGTCCTGTTCCAGAATCTGTGGTCATAGAATGTACCCCCAGCTGGTTCACCTCAGAAGGCCAGTCAGTTGTAGGAGTGAGGAGGGGTCACCAGCACTATGCAGGTCTGCTGGGCTCACCTCTCAGTGGTGGCTCAGATGATGGTGGTGGTGTGCTGGCCGCTTTCTGTTCTTTTGATGTAAGCATTTATTCCAATAAATCTGCCTCTAAGTACTACTTTTGCAGTATCCCACAGGTTTTGGTATGATGTATCTTTATTTTCATTAGTTTCTAGAAATATTTTTTTATTTCCTGTTTAATCTGTTCTTGGACCCATAGGTCATTCAGGAGCCTATTATTTAGTTTCCATGTATTTGGAGAGTTACCAGAGTTTTGCTTATTATTAATTTCCAATTTTAGTTCATTGTGGTCTGAAAAGATACTTGGAATAATTTCATTTTTTAAAAAAATTTGCTGAGACTAGATTTGTGACCTAATATGTGGACTATCCTAGAGAATGTTCCATGAGCTGTTGAGAAGAAAATATATTCTTTAGTTGTTGGGTGAAATGTTCTGTATATATTGGCCAGGTCTAGTTGGTCTAAGGTGTAGTTTAAATCTTGTGTCTCTTTGTTGATTTGTTGCCTGGAAGATTTGTCCCAAACTGAGAGAGGGGTGTTCAAGTCACCCACTATTAATGTATTAGGGCCTATTTCTTTCTTTAGGTCTGAGAGTGTTTGCTTTATATATCTGGGTGATCCAGTATTAGGTGCATATATGTTTATGATTGTTATGTTTTCTAGCTGGATAGATCCTTTTATCATTATATAGTGGCCTTCTTTGTCTCTTTTTATGTTTTTCTTTTAAAGTCTATTTTATCCGATATAAGAATAGCTACTCTTGCTCATTTTTAGCTTCCATTTGCCTGGTATATCTTTTTCCATCCCTTCACTTTTAGTCTGTGTGTGTCTCTATATATGAGGTGGATCTCTTAAAGACAGCATATACTTCGGTCTAGCTTTTCAATCCAGTCAATCTGTGCCTTTTGAATGGGGAGTTTAATCTATTCACATTTAGGGTGGTTATTAACAGTTATTGTTTAATTCCTGTCATTGAATTGCTTTTTTTAGATGTTTTAAATATCTTTTGATCCTTACTTCCCCTTTCATTTCTCTTTTTCTATGTTAGTTGGATATTTGAGGTTGCATGATTTAGCTTCTTGCTCTTTTTCACTGGCATTTTTGTTTTAACAGCAGGTTTTGCTCTTTCTAGTGTATCCGTGATAGTGGTCATCATTATTCAGATTCCAGATGAAGGACTCCCTTTAGAATTTATTGCAGAGCTGGTCGTGTGGTGGTGAACTCCCACAATTTTTGCTTGTCTGGTGAATACACTATTTGTCCCTCATTTCTGAAGGAGAGCCTTGCTGGGTAAAGAATTCTTGGTTGGCAATTTTTTTCTTTTAGTGTGTTGAATATATCATTCCACTTTCTTCTGGCCTGTAGTGTTTCAGCTTAGAAGTCTGCTATAAGTCTGATAGGGGTTCCCTTATAAGTGACTTGGTGCTTTTCTTTTGATGCTTTTAGAATTCTCACTTCGTCTTCGAGCTTTGCAAATTTGACTATAATGTGTCTTGGAGAGGATCTTTTTGGATTGAATCTGTTTGGGGATGTTTGAGCTTCCTGGATCTGAAGGTCTGCATCTCTCCTTACCCCTGGGAAGTTTTCTATTATTATTTCCTTGAACAGGTTTTCAATACCTTTTCCTTTCTCCTACCCTTCTGTAATACCTGCAATTTGGATGTTAGAACACTTGAGGTTATCTGCTATCTCTCTTAGATTTTCTGCATTGTTTTTAATTCTTCTTTCCTTTTCTTGGTCTGCCTGGGTTATTTTGAAAAGACCATCTTCAAGATTTGAAATTCTTTCTTCTGCTTGCTCTAGCCTGCTGCTTAAGCTCTCTGTTGTGTTTTTTATTTCAGTAAGTGAATCTATCATTCCTAGGAGTTCTGTTACATTCTTTTTTAAGGTATTAATTTCTTTGTAAATTTCCTCCTTCATATTCTGGATATTTTTTTCTTGTTTCCTTGTGTTCTCTGAGTCTTCTTTTATTTCTTCATGCTTTCTTAATATCATTGCTCAGAATTCTTTTTCAGATGTTTCAAGGATTCCCTGTTCTATGGGGTCTGGAATTTGAGCATTACTGTATTCCTTTGGTGGTGTCATATCTTCTTGTTTGTTTGTAGTTCAAATATCTTTTTGTTGATGTTTGGTCATCTGGTAGAGGAGTTGCTTTTTCTGTTACTCTGGGGTTTGCTATGAGTGTAAAGACTTCCTCCTCTATTTGTATGCTCTGTTGGTGCCTCTTCTTAAATCAATGTAGTCAAGCGAGTGGCAGGTTGCCTGTAGAGTAGCCCAGGCTTCTACTATGGTGGTGAGCTGTCCTTGTGGTGACAGGTGTGGTATTATCTATATTACACCACCTTGGCTCCTTTTATAGCTTTCCATGGCTGTAGACTGAACACCTTGTGCTGTGCAGGTCTCAGCTCACCTTGGTGCCTGCTGGGCTGTGTGCAGTTTCCTTTTCCCCCAGGGCCTTAGACTGGACCCCGGTGCCACAAAGTTCTGGTCTCAGTACACCTAGGTATCTGCTGGGCCCTGTGTGCTTCCCTCTGGGCCTTAGACTGGGCCCTGGTGCCACAACGGCCTGGTCTTGGCTCACCTTGGTGGCTTCTGGGCTGTGTGTGTTTTCCTTCCCCCTGGGGCCTTAGACAGGGCCCTGGTGCCACAAGGGTCTCCACCCACCTCAGCGGCTGCTGTGCTGTGTGCACTTTCATTCCCCCTGGGACCTTAGACTGGACCCAGTGCCACAAAGGTCTGGTCTCAGCTCACCTTGGTGGCTGCTGGGCTGTGTGCACTTCCCTCCAGGCCTTAGACTGAGCCCCAGTACGACAAGGGTCTGGTCTCAGCTCACCTCGGTGGCTGCTGGGCTGTATCAAGAAATTCTAAAAGACAAAAATAAATGGAAAGACATCCCTTATCATAGGTTGGAAGACTTGATATTGTTAAGATGATTATACTACCTACAGCAATTGACATATTCAAAGCTTTTTGCATCAAAATCTCATTAATGTTTTTTACAAAAAATAGAAAAAAATATATTAAAATTCATACAGAACCACAGAAGACCCCCAAAAGCCAAAGCAATCTTGAGAAAAAACAACACAGCTGGAGGCATCAGACTTCCTGATTTCCAAATATGTTACAAGGCTACAGCAATTACAGCAGCATGGTACTGGCATAAAAACAGACATGTAAACCAATAGAACAGAATAAAGAGCTCAGAAATAAACCAACACATATATGGTCAACTGATCTTCAACAAGGGTGCTAAAACCACATGTTGGGGAAAGGACAGTCTCTTCAAGAAATAGTGCTGGGAAAATTGAATATTCACATGCAAAAGAGTAAAATTGGACCCTTATCTTACACCATACACAAAAACCAACTCAAAATGAAGTAAAGACCTAAACATAAGACCTGAAACAGTAAAACTCTTAGAACAAAACAGGGGGAAAAGCATCTTGACTTTGGTCTTGTCAGTGAGTTCTTGGATGACACCAAAAGCACAAGCAACAAAAACAAAAATAAACAAGTGGTACTACATCAACTGAAAATCTTCTGTATAGTAAAGGAAACAGCAGAGTGAAACAGCAATCAACTGAATGGTAGAAAATATTTTTAAACCATAGAACTGATAAGGGATTGATATCCAAAATATATGAGAAACTCCTACAACTCAATAGCAAAAAAACTCAAACAACCTGATTAAAAAAGTCAAGGAACTTAAATAGATAGCTCTCAAAAAAAGACATACAAATGGCCAACAGGTATATGAAAATGTGCTCAATGTACTAAACATCAGGGAAATGCAAATCAAAACCACAGTGAGATATCACTTCACACCCATTAGGATGGCAACTGTCAAAAAAAGAAAAAAGAAAAAAAGAACCAAGAAACAAGTGTTGGAGAGGATGTGGAGAAATTGGAACACTTGTGTGTTGCTGGCAAAAATGTAAAATGGTGTAGTCACTACGGAAAATAATGTGGAGGTTCCTCAAAAAATTAAAAATAGAACTACCATTTGATCCAGTAATCCTACTTCTGGGTATATGTCTTAAGGATTTGATATCAGTGAGTTGAAGAGATACCTGCACTCTCATGTCTGCTGCAGCATTATTCACAGTATTCACAGTAGCCAAGATATGGAATCGACATAAGTGCCCATCGACAGATGAATGGATTAAGAAAATGTGGTATATACATACAATGGAATATTATTCAGCCTTAAAAATGAAGGAAATCTGGCCATATGTGACAATGTGGATGAACCTGAAAGACATTATGCTAAGTGAAATAAGCCAGTCATAGAAGGAAAAATACTATATTCCACTTATATGAGGTATCTAAAATAGTGAAATTCACAGGTGCAGAGAGTAGAATGGTGGTTTCCAGAGACTGGGGGAGGGGGAAATGGGGAGTTGTTGATCAACGAGTATAATGTTTCAGTTATGCAAGATGAATACATTCTACAGATCTGCTGTACAGCATAGTGCCTATAGTTAACAATACTGTTATGCACTTTAAAACTTTGTTAACAAGGAAGATATCAAGTGTTCTTATCACAAAAAACAAAGCAAAACAACCCCCCCCCCCCCAAAACCCACTAACAAAGAAGCACAAGGCAACTTTTGGAGGTGGTGGATATGTTTATTACTTTGATTTTGGTGATGGTTTCATGAGTGTATGCATACGTCTAAACTCATCATATTGTACATAGCAAATATGTGCAGTTTATATAGGTATATCAATTATACCTCAGTAAAGCTATTTTAGAAAATGGCGGCTTCTTCATTGGCCTGGATCCCTGAGTTCTACAATGACCAGAAGTACCTGCTGTCTTACAATGCATGTGTAGCATGAGGTAGAAAAAAATCTTTTGTTTTAAGCCACTGAGATTTGGAGATTGTTATTACAGCCTGACCTAGCCTATCCTGACTGATACATTCTTCTAAATTCCTCTATATTAAAAATCTGGAGCCTTCACTGCCCATAATGCTGACAGTAATATACTATAACTTTAGGTGTTTAAGGACAGATGCATATTAGAGTGAGTTCCCTGGCCCAATATGACAGAAGATATTCAGATAAAATATTACCTCTGCTCATCATATATTTGACAGTAAATATTGCTCAAAAAAGAAGTCTATCTAAAGATGATTCTGACTAGCAACTCCCTAATTCTGACTTTTTACTTTTGCAAACAGATAACCAAAATATAAGTGACATATTTGAGGCGAATTACTATTTTTTTTTTTTCCTTTTTTGTCTTTTTTACTGACCGGTAACGGGATCACAACCCTCGGTGTTGCGCCCTCACGGCACTCACCCAGTGAGCGGGAACCGGTCTCCACATGGGATCCGAACCCTCAGCGGGAGCGCCGCCACACTCCCAAGCGGCGCACTCTCCAGTGCGCCACCGGGCCGGCCTGCGAATTACTATTTTATTCATTTTGTTCAGCAGGAAGGAGGAACTTTAATTGGAGGAGGGAGTAAGGTCATTTAGGTGATCTGCATCTTACCTATTTCTTTCTGGTCAACTTTGGATATCTTTTAAAAGAAGCAGAAAGTGGGTATCTCACACTCTGGAGATTTATAAACAGAAAATGTCTGTCTCATTCCTACCTGTAGTGGGTTAGAAATGTTGATTCTCCTTTGATCTTAGAATAGGATTTTTAGGTAATGTGTGAATGAGCCTAAAGGCTCTTGAGTAGGGGACAATAGTTCACAGATAAGTTTGGCCAAAGCCATCTAATCAATTCTAATCACTGTTTAGGGATGGGATTGTGTACTTTGACTGTTTTAGGTTGCTGGTTTGATTCCGGCTTGAATGACTATTGACTAACCTACTGATTGTTCTTAAGATATGTTAAGGAACTGCTTGAATGCTGTTTAAATATGCTAAAGAAATCACTGTAAGAAGTAGGTGAAAAAGAAAGTGTTTACTAAGGGCAAGCTGTTTGTTGGTGGATCGACTTAGCTTTTTACAAATTGCATTCTGAAATGTCACATTGTTAATTTTACTGCTATTACTAGTTTTACTTGTTTAAAGCTATACTTAGCTATAATTCCCTTCTGTAACACTGCCTGTTTTTATGTCCTTCTTTGATGATTGAATCAACTGACTTTTCTTGTCAAACTTCCTTGTCTTGTCAATAAAAAGAAAGGCTGATTTTGTATTGGGGCTGCTACTCCCCTGATGGGTGACAGTCCCTCCAGGCCTCATTGATGTTACCTTGAGTGAATTCTTTCTTTCTCTTTTTTTTGTCTCAGTTACACAGAGGGAAGTGTAACACCTACCCTTTAATTATGTCACAAACGCCCTTTAAATTGTCTGGCCCTGATGTCTGGCTTTTTGTTTGTGTGTTTCAAGGCAAGCAGAAGAGTTAGCCTACTATATGTATTTAACTAACACTGTTAAGTATGTGTCATTTATTTACATGTTCCTCCACCTGTATTTTCTCTTTTCCATTCCATTTATGGGAATTAAAACATAGTACTTAGCATGCAGCAAATCCAAGTTTTGCTTTTTGGAACTTGGTGGAATTTTTCTTTTCTTCCAAATATTTTTGATCCAAGGTTAGTTGAAACCACAGATGTGGAACTCACAGATATGAAGGGCTGACTGTATACAGGTTTGTGCATAGAAGTTGGCTAATAGAATTTATATTTGCTGTTCAACCATCAAGACTTTCAAAAGATACTGCATTCAAAGAACATCTATACATGTCACTTGCATAGGCGGAGCAGTCTAGATAAAGGAGAAAGAAAGTGATAAATGTTAAATATCTAACATCATGGCACAGTAGAAAATAACCTGGTCTTGAAGTTCAAATCTTGGTTCTGTTACTTATTAGCCATGTAGCCTTAAGAAATTTACTTAATCTCTCTGAAATTCAGTTTCTTTGTTTTATAAATGGAGATAAAGTTGCTTGCCTTGCTAACTCTCAAGATTATTGTGAAATCAAATGAGGATATATTGCAAAATCATCTACTAAACTACAAATGGCTAGACCCATGCTAGGGATAATTTTTTATGAACTTTGCCAGTCATTACTATAATACAGTGGCCAGACTACCGCTGTTTGTTTTAAATACTGGATATGAGAGGCAGTATAACATTGTGAGTAAAAGCACAGATTCTGTAATCAGATTGCCTGTTCGAATCCTACTTTCACCACATACTGTCTATGTGACCTTAGGCAAGTCACTCAACTTCCCTAAGGCTGTGTCTTCATCTGTAAAAGTGAAGACAATATCAGCATTTATCTCATTAGGGTTGTTATGACAAGTAAATGAGAAAAATGCTTAACGCAGTGTTTGGTATGCAGCAAACACTCAATAGATGTTAGCTGTTAGCTATTATACATATTAATGAAGGTTAGTTATGGGGGGGTCAAACATTTTCTTCTCTCATCCTTACACTTGACTTAGAAATCAGTGTAAAGGGAGAGAAAACTCAAAGGAATGAAATAAATTTCACGTTACTTATATTTCACTTAATTGTGTTTTCATTCATTTGTTTTCCAGATCACCTTACCTTAGTCTGAGCATAAACTACATTCTGTACCATAAATAGGCCAATATCATTATATTCTTTCCTTTTCTCTGGAGGGCAGGTTGCTTTCTCAGCAGCAAAGCAGAAACTGCCTCTTGTGCTTCAGTATTTGTGTCAGCAGCAAAACTGAAAGTATTTTTTGTCACCTGCACTGCTGTCAGCAGGAAAAAAAAAAGTAGAGGAGCATAATTTCAGCACGAACCCAAGTATCAGAATGATTTACCTGTCTGTTCTGCTTCACTTTCATCTCAGCTCTCAGAGCTTCATTCATCAATATTTTATTTACACACGCATATCTCATTTTTGCACTGTTTCTGTCCCCACTGCCAGATGGCTGTGTTGTGTGCATAGTGTTCATCAAGCATGAGAAAGATACATAGCTACATAGTATTGGCATATGGGTGGGGCTCACATGTCACATTTTCTAGTGTGAATCTCTCATGAATAATGGGTCAGACTGATGCAAGCATTTATTCCCCTTTGAAGAAATACTGGGCAGTGACCAAAAAATGAGCAATGTGATTCAAAAGAGATCAAATATTAAGGTATATTAATAAAAATTAGAAACTGAAAAACTGATGAGATCAATGACCCTGCTTATATGGAGTTTTTCAGGTTGCGCATAGTCCACTGCTCCATATTGTCCATTCAAAATACCAAGGGCATAAAGTTGCTACCACTTCCAATGAGAGGTAATTTCATAATCTAATAGATCTAACAGGAAGCATTCTTCCTAATATCCAGCCCAAATGTGTCTTACAAAAGAAAAGACATATTAAGTTTGAATAAGTGTAGGTATATCCTTTTTTAGTGATAACAAATTTGCTTTAACAAACAGCTCTATCAGAAAGACTGTCTAGCAATGGTTAAGAGCTCAGACTGCAGTCAGGCAAGCCTGGGTTAGAATTCCAACTCCGCTACTCACCAGTTGTGAAACTTTGGGTAAGTCACTTAACTTCTCTAAGCCTCATTTTGCTCATCTGTAACTGGGAAAGCAATTACAACAACAGTAACAAAAATATTACACATATTAAAGAAGTATATTATGAGAATTAAATGAGAAAATAGAAATAACTACCCAGTACCATACTTAGCATAAACACCAAATAAATGGCAGTTATTTTTGTGGCAGATCAAATTCTGAGATAACTAATTTTTTTTTCCCTGCATTTTTCTGCTTCTGTGAGACCTTCCACCTACTGAATCTTTGGCTTTTCTAAGCATCTGGAGACATTTTTTACCCAAAGGAAAGAGGACACAAAGGAACCCCATAAGAATAAAATCATTTGAGTTTCTAAATAGATTTTTAAAACTCTTACAATATATAATAATTTTTAAAGTCAAGGCACTTTTAAATTGCAAAAGTTAAGCTTTCTGAGAAGAAAAAGTTGTTGTTTGTTCTAATTTCCAAAGCTTGATTTTGAGTCAAGAGCCTATGGATGCTTGCAGCCTAATGCTGTAAAAATTTATTCTAAAGTATAAATTTTTTTTACAATAATACACTGTAGTACATAGCAGTACTCCACAGAGTGCGGTCCCTGGACCAGCAGCATCGGCATCGTCTGGGACCATGTTAGATGTGCAGATTCTCAGGCCCCACCCCAGACCTACTGGGTAAAAACTCTGGGGTATGGCCGAGTAGTCTGTGTTTTATCAAGCCTTCAGGTGATTCTGATGCATGTGCAAGTTTGAGATACACTAGAATATGGTGTTAGTATGGATTAGGGATGCCGGTATGATGAAGTTAGAGCTATTTTTCACACTTAAAATGAGCCAAAGCTGATTGGTGAGAGGCAAAGAAAGAATTGAGAGAAAAGATTTATTAGTCTGGGCTGTGGCTACCATAACAAAGTACCAAAGACTGTGTGACAACAAAAATTTATTTTCTCAAAGTTCTGGGGGCTGGAAAGTCTAAGATCAAGGTTCCAGCAGGGTCCAGTTTCTGGTGAGTTCTTGCTTCCTGGCTTGTAGACAGCCACTTTGTCTTCACATGGCCTTTCTTCTGAGAGAAAAAGAGCAAGCTCTCTGTTGTTTCTTCTTGCAAGGACACGAATTCTATCGGATTAGGGCCCTACTCTATGATTTCAGTTAACTTAGTTACCTCCATAAAGTCCTTATCTTCAAATACATTCACTTTGGGGGTT
Organism: Galeopterus variegatus; assembly: GCF_000696425.1. Taxonomy (NCBI): domain Eukaryota; kingdom Metazoa; phylum Chordata; class Mammalia; order Dermoptera; family Cynocephalidae; genus Galeopterus; species Galeopterus variegatus. The sequence goes on along the minus strand of NW_007727716.1, from coordinate 34,168 downwards.
GGGCTTCAACATATGAATCAAGGAGCAGGGACACAAACCTTCAGACTATAACAAGAAATTAACGAGTTAAGCATTGGTCTGAGTCTCTAACAAGAAGTTCTCTGCCCTATCTCTTCCTTCTAGGTTGAAATGTGATTGGGGTTGTTGGTGGCAATAGTGGAATAAAATAGAGAGAACCAAAATACATTTGGGGGAGCGGAAGACTCAGATCAGAGTCTTGCTTGCAGGATGTAGCCCAGGGAAACTGCAAGTCTTTCAGAGAGGCCCCAGTCCAGCATGGTGTAGGAACAGTAGAGTAATAGTGATTCAGTTAGGTATCTTAGCAGATTGGCCTAAGGACAGTTATTTTTGCTCTAGAAGCAGGGAGAGGGACTGAGAGTTTGTAGGTCCTACCCACCCAAAACATACACACAAGGGACATATAGGGCTCAAGAGAGAGCCAGTAAACCTGAAGGGGCCTCAAAGTTGAGAAGAGAAGGATGCAGAGTGAAAGGGCCTGTCAAAAGAAGAAAATGGTGCCACTACCAGCATCTGAGACCATAATAGCGGGAGGGTGTGTGTGTGAATATAGCCAAGGACTAGACCCTCAAGCTACTCAGTGGAAGCCAGCATTACACAGACATCCACAGAGAATCAGAACCCTCCTCCACCATGATATGTAAGTTCTACTACACCTTGACCTTATAACATATCTCCAAGAAAAGTGGAGAAGCAGGAGGAATAGAAACTTTAACTGACTATGTTTAAACTCTAAGTCAAAAGAACTTGATAATGACTAGATTAATTTTTTTTTCTCTTAGGCAGAAAAACTCAGAGTCATTAAAATAAGCTGTAGCAATGAAAGAAGCCATAATTTTTGCACACCTCAATTTATGGATGAAAATCACCAACTGCTAGATTATTAGCACTATAATAGTAGCAGCAGCAGCAGCAGCAGCAGCAGTAAGAGTAGTCCCTTCTACGTAAAGTGAAGAAATGCTGGGCTTCACATGCAACTGCAATAGATGCCACACAAACACACAGTGACAAATCGCTGCATATTTTCATCAAGACAATAACACAGTTTGAATATGAAATTGCAACAGTTTCCTCTCACTTTTGCTTCTCACCTACGAAGTTATCAGCAATTTCAGTTTTACAGAAATAGGTACTGTATAGCACTGCATTTTTTCAGTTGCTAGGCACTACCAGATGAACGTTACATGCACGTTTGTAATTTGTCATTCATATACTATATATATATATATATATATTTATATATATATATATATATACAGACACATGTAAACAATTTATGTAATTTAATGAACTGCAATGATTTCTAAGCAATATCTTGTATCTAATAACCATAGTTTTGACTTTTTGCCATGTATTAGTCCATTTCATGTTACCATAAAAAAACACCTGAAACTGGGTAATTTATAAAGAACAGAGGTTTATTTGCTAACGATTCTGGGACAGCTGCATCTGGCACAGGCCTCAGGCTGCTTCCACTCATGGCAGAAAGTGGCAGTCAGCCGGCGGGTGCAAGCAGATCACATGGAGAGAGAAAGCAAGAGACAGAGAGAGAGGGGAGGTGCCAGGGTCTTTTAAACAACCAGCTCTCATGGGAAGTAATAGAGCAAGAACTCACTCACTACCCCTCTCCTACCCCACCTAGGGAGAACATTAATCCATTCATGAGAAATCTGCCTCCCTGACTCAAACAGCTTCCAACACTGCCACATTGGGGATCAGATTCCCACATGAGTTTTGGTATGGACAACACATCCAGACTCTATCATTTCGCCCCTACTCCCCCAAACTCATGTCACTCTCACATATAAAATACAGTCATTACATCCCAACCGTCCCAAAAATCCACATGAGTTTTGGCGAGGACAACACTTCCAAACTCAATCACACAAATGTCATAAAATCCTTCAAAATTTCTATCTTTTCTGAAGCTATGAGAGGCTGAGGAAATGAATATGAGCTTTTTACCACATAGAGATGAGGAAGTTCCATTTCTAAGAAATCATTTTTCTCTGTCCTGGGAGAGAATAGCCAGGCTATTCAGAAAAAAGTGAAAAGGGGGAGGTTTGAAAGTTGCATGCACACTAACGTGTGCTCTGGCTGCAGCCAGCCCTCTAATCTTGGGTAGGAGAGCAGTGTCATTCATAGGAAATTAAAATTTCAAAGGATGGATCTAGCTATGCTGTAGAGAATGTGTTTCAGCCAAAAGACTTGCCATTTAGCTGAAAATATCTTCATTGTTAATTTCCCTCTTTTTGGTTCAAGACTTCTTGTGCAAAGCAACGCAAGATGAAATTCATAGAAAAAAAACCCCACAAAATTTGATAGTGTTATTTCTCCTGATGTCAGCTTTTGCCTTCGACCTATGAGAGATGGCAATATCTCTCAAAGCAACTTCAAATCTAGGAAGTTAGGTTGTTTGATCCAAAACTAAGAACCTCAGCATTAGCTAGGATATCAGATTGTGACATTACACCTATTACAGAGGCCCTTGAATAATCATGTAGAAGTAGTAACTGGTTCTCTGCAGCTCTGCATGAGAGATATAGTCTATGTTAACTTCCAGAATAAATCTATTTTTTGTTCAGGACAACAAACCTTCACTCTCATCATTTTCTTCCTTGGAGGATTAATTAAGCAACTGCATCCTAACCAGAATCAGCCTTAGGAACCGGCGCAGTAAAAAGCAAGTCCTTCATGGTGGGATTTATGGGGCATGTGAGCTGGCATTTCATAACTACCACAGCCTGTGCTTCTGGGTCATACAGCATTTCTAGCTGACTGCTTGGTGTTTCCATTTGGATGTTTCTCAGATGTTTCTTACTCACACTTAGTAAGTCCAAAAATGAACTCATCTTCTTCCTGAAACCTGAGTCTCCTTCTGACTTTTTCCTGGGCTTGGACGCTTCGACATCTGTATGTCATCTTTCACTCTTCTTTAAATCCCAAACAACCAGAATACATGTTCTGGGGAGTCTTCTTTTACAGCATCTCTAGCACTCAGATCATATTTTCAATCTCCATTTCTATCATCTTGGCTCAGGTGCTTACCATTTCATCTACGAATAACTACAATTCCCAAATATGGATTTCACACCCATCCACTCCTGCACTCCAAGCAGAAAGCTTGTGAGTTTATACCCCCTTCATATCATTCCCCACCAAACTTTCAGAAGGATAAAATATTATGAAAGGCCCCATAGAAATATAGACTATGCACCCTAGACAACGTGGTAATGCCGGGGTATTGCCACTGGAAGGAAAGGCCAGCAGACTACCTCCCAAGAGGTTCACAGGATGGTCTTCTTGGTGTGTCAGAGCAGGACTTTTTCTTTCCTCCATTCGTTTAACTACTTCCCATCCTCATCCCTAAGTGAGTAATAAGTCTATTATAATTATACAAAGAAGTCAAGCTTGAGACATGATCAGTTTTAGAGAAAGGCTGTTTGGCTTAAGGATGGTCCACTCTGAAGAATCTGAAAGATGCAAGTCTACTCCCTAAGAGGATTATGAAGCACCCTTATTACTGCATAAGGAGTCTGATTCTGTCATTTATATTTGGGTACCTAGCATCCTCTCCTGGACTCTGGGCAGCCATAAGTCCAGGAATTTATGGATATTGGGACTAATGACACATAGGTACCAGTGAACATGAAATAAAGTTTATTGCTCACATAGTAAGCAACAAAAAGATTCCCCTAAGTAGAAGGGCTCAGGTTTGATAAAGAGTGAAACAAGAGCAAAGAGGAGAGTGTTTGGGATTATTGTTATGGTTAGGGATGGGTCCGGGGTGGGAAAGGTTAAGTTTGAAATTTCTGCCAGCATCAAGGGACAGAGGGAATGTGGGCTTTCTTATAAGGTTGTCCAGATGTGGGGCAAAAGGAAAAAAGGGAGAGATGGGGTCTTGGAATCTGGTTAAACATGAAACTGGTTAACCAGTTTCACCAGTTAAACATGAAAACTACAGTCTTTTAATCTACACAATTTACCCCTGATGGTTAACTGATGACTGAAGTATGCCAAGTCTTATTTAATTGAATTGGAATTTGCTTAAATGTCAATTTTAAGTGCCTAGTACCTAAATAGCATATTATATTAATATGAGTAATCCTTAAATCAATTTTTAATCAAATTACCTCAGGCTAAAGGAAAAACCAAGAAAATGTCAGTGGGAACCCAGGGCATTTGTTTAAGTATCTTAGTGATATTGATGACCACTTCAATTTTTTCTTTCATTTCTTGAATGGTTTTACTAGAGGATTTAAACAGTTTTTCATTGATTTTAATAATTTTAGCTTGTTGTAGGGTGGTGTGGGCACTAAGGGAGTCTTCATTTATTCTGAAGGTAGTTAGTAATATAAATCCAAAAGAAACTTATATTGTAGATGATCCTAAAGATTCCACCAAAAACACTGTTAGAACTAATAAATGAATTCAATAAAGGTGCAGGATACAAAATTAACACATAAAAATCCCTTGTGTTTCCATACACTAACAACGAACAATTGAAAAAGGAAGTTAAGAAAGCAATCCCATTTACAATAACATCAAAAAGAATAAAATACTTAGGAAAAAAACTTAACCAAGAAGGCAAAAATCATTCACCACAAAACATTGATGAAAGAAATTAAAGAAGACAGAAATAAATGGAAAAACACCCCTTGTTCATAGTTTGGAAGACTTAATATTGTTAAAATGTCCAAACTGCCTGTGTTAGTGAGGGTTCTCCAGAGAAACACAGCCAACAGTATGTATATATGTATATATCTACCTATTATAAAGAATTGGCTCATGTGATTATGGAGACTGACAAATCCCAAAGTCTGCAGTCAGCGAGTTGGAGACCCAGGAGAGCCAATGGCGTAGTTCCAGTCCAATCTGAAGGCCTAAGAACCAGGAGAGATGATGGCATATGTAGTCTGAAAGGCCTAAGTCCCAGGAAGAGCTGATATTTCACTCTTAGTCTGAAGGCGGGGAAAAAAAATGATGTCTCAGTTTGAAGGCAGTCAGGCAGGAGGAGTTATTTCTTAGCTTTTTTGTTCTATTCAGGTCTTCAACTGATAGGATGAGGCTCACCCACATCAGGAAGGTCAATCTGCTTTACTCAGTCCAGATTCAAATGTTAATCTTATCCAGAAACACCCTCACAGACACACCCAGAGTAATGTTTTGAATAAATATCTGGGCCCCCCTGGTCCAGTCAAGTTGACATATAAAATTGACCATCATACTACCCAAAGCAATCTACAGACTCAATTCATTCCCTATCAAATTTCAATGACACTTTTTTAGCAGAAAAAGAAAAAAGGCAAACTAAAATGCATGTGGAATCTCAAGGGACTCCAAATAGCCAAAATTATCTTGAAAAACAGGAATAAAGTTGGAGGACACACACTTCCTGATTTCAAAACTTGCTCCAAAGCTACAGTAATCAAAACAGTGTCATATTGGCATAAAGACAGACATATAGACCAGTGGAATGGAATAGACAGCCCAGAAATAAACCCTCATGTATATGGTCAAATGATCTTTGACAAGGGTGCCAAGACCACATGATGGGAAAAGGACAGTCTCTTCAACAAATGGTGAGGAGAAAACTAAATATACACACACAAAATAATGAATTTGGACCCTTACTTTACATTATATGCAAAATTTAACTCAAAATGGCTCAAAGTCCTAAACATCAGATCTAACGCTATAAGACCCCTAGAAGAAAACATGGGGAAAACCTTAATGACATTGGATCTGGCAATGCTTTCTTGGATTTGACACCAAAAGCATAGGCAACAAAAGCAAAAATAGACAAACGGGACTACATCAAACTTGAAAACTGACCAATAAAGGAAACAATCAACAGAGTGAGAAGGCAACCTGTGCAATGTGAGAAAATATTTTAAAATAATCTGATAAAGGGTTAATATCCAGAGCATATAAAGAAATCCTCCAACTCAACAACAAAAAAAACAAGCAACCCAATGAAAACACGAGCAAAAGACTTGAATACACATTTCCCCAAAGAAGATATACAAATGTCCAAGAAGCATATGAAAATATACTCAACATCAGGAATCATTAGAGAAAAGCAAACCAAAACCACAATGACAAATCATCTCATGCCCATTAAGATGGCCACTACATATTTAAAAAAAATGAAACTAGCAAGTGTTGAGGAGTAGGTGGAGAAATTGAAAAATTTGTGTACTGTTGATGCAACTTGTATAGCCTCTATGGAAAACAGAATGAATGTTTCTCAAAAATTTAAAAATAGAAATAAAATATGACCCAGTACCCCACTTCTCTGTATGTATCCATAAAAATTGAAAGCATAATATCAAAGAGATTTGCATGTTTACTGAATCATTATGCACAATAGACAAGAGGTGGAAGCAACCCAAACATCTATTGATGGATAAATGGATAAAGAAAATGTGGTAGATACATGCAATGGAATACTATTCAAACTTAACAGAGAGAGAAATCCTGTCACATGCTACAACATGAATAAACCTTTAGGACATTATGCTAAGTGACATAAACCAGTCACAAAAATTAGTATATGATTCCACTTATATGAGGTATCTAAAGTAGTCAAATGTATAGAAGCAAATAGTAGAATGGTGGTTGCCAGGGAGAGAGGGGAGGGAGAAATGGGGCATTATTGTTTAAAGGGTATGGAGTTTCAGTTTTGCAAGGTGAAAAAGGTCTGCAGATTCGTTACACAACAATGTGGATGTACTTTACACTACTGAACTATCACCAATCACTCAATTGCATTGGCACAAGGAGAGTCACCAGCAGAGCCCAGGTAAAGAGGTGGGTGAGTGCAGACCTGTGACCCAGTGGCTCAACCCACAGGGAAAATTATGCACGTTGTAGCACAACTGGGGGTGGGAGGTATGTGCACAGCACATGCAACTTCTTGATGAAAGGACAGACACATCAGATACATGTGGAACCCTGTGAAAATGCAGAAAACAAGATACAAAATAGAGTAAGGAAGAAAATTCCTAGTCACCACCAACCAATCCCACAACTTGGGGAAGCAAGGACCCAGAAGGATCCTCTGCTTGATGGAAAGAGGAAAGAAAAACCCCATCCAGGGCCACCCATTCAAACTGAGGAACTCCAGTATACTCCAGTGCATTCATCAGGGTCATCGGACACTAGCCAGGATGCCAACAAGCCCACCCAGGGTCACCCATCCCAGCCAAAGAGTGAAAGGGCACACAGGTGCTTCTCTCGAGAACTCAAGAGCTCACTCATATCCTTGATGATCCAGCACAATATCACTAAGCAAGGAATCATTAAGTGCCTCAGAGCCTAGGCCATGGAGGCACTCACATGCAACTCCAACACTGAATATGGCAGAAGTACCCACACAGAGACTACATTACTCCATCAACCTGGAACCAATACTAAAACATCCTACTCAACAATCAATATAAAACACACCTATGGAGGGAAATTTCCTCAAAGCCCAATCCAGAGTAATAGAAGCAACTGCCCTACCAAATGACCAGACATCGACATAGAGATACTAGAAATATGAAAAAGTAAGAAAATATGATACCACTAAAGGAATACAGTAATTCTGAAGCACCAGACCCCATAGAGCAGGAGACCCTTGAAATGACTGAAAAGGAATCCCTAATAATATCTTAAAGAAACTCAATGAGATACCAGAAGACTCATTTAGACAACACAATGAAATAAGAGAAAGGATTCAGTATATAAAGGAGGAAATTAAAAGAATAACACCTTAAAAAACCACGTAACAGAACTCCTGGAACTGAAGGATTCATTAAATGAAGTAAAAAACACAACTGAGAGCTTAAACAGGATGTTGGAGCAAGGAAAAGAGTTTCTAATCCTGAAGATGGGCTTTTCGAACTAACCCAATGGATTAAAAAATTTTTTTTAAATGAAGAAAATCTAAGAGAGCTAGTAGACAACCTTAAGTGCACATCTAAATCATGGGTGTTCTGAAAGGGGAGGAGAAAGGAAAAGGCATGGAAAACCTATTCAACAACATAATACAGGAAATCTTCCCAGGTACAGGGAGAGACATGGACCTTCAGTTCCAGGAGGCTCAAAGATCCTCAAACAGAATTAATTCAAAAGGGTTCTCTCTGAGACACATTATAGTCAAACTGGGAAGGCTCAAAGACAAAGAGAGAATCCTAAAGCAGCAAGTGAAAAGCATCAAGTCACCTATAAGGGAGCCCCCCTCAGACTAACATCAGACTTCTCAACAGAAACTCTACAGCCAGAAGAGAATGGAATGATATATTCAAAATACTAAAAGAAAAAACTGCTATCAAAGAATATTATACCCAGTATGGTTATCCTTCAGAAATGAGGGAGAAATAGTTTATTTCCCACACAAACAAAAACTGCAGGAGTTCACCACCACATTACCAGACCTATAAGAAATCCTCAAGGGAGCACTGCATCTGGATGCAAAAAGTGATAATCATTACCATGAAAACACAAGAAAGAACAAAACTGACAGGTAGAATAAAAATGCAAATAAGAAAGAGAAAGACACTATATCTTACCACCTCAAAAAACCAACAAACACAGAAGACAAACAATAAAATAGGAAGAAAGGGACAAATGATATTTAAAACACCCCCAAAAATCAATAAAATGCCAGGAGTAAGGCAATACCTTTTAAAAACAACCCTAAATGTAAACAGATTAAACTACCCACTCAAAAGACTGACAGTTTGGATTAAAAAGCTACATACAACTATGTGCTGTCTTCAAGAGACTCACCTCACCTGTAAAGACACACACAGAATAATAGTGAAGGAATGGAAAAAGATATACCATGCAAATGGAAACCAAAAATGAACAGGAGTAGCTATGCTTATACCAGATAAAATAGATTTTAAACCAAAAGCCATAAAAAGAGACAAAGAAGGCCACTATATAATGATAAAGGGATCTATCCAGCTAGAAGACAACAATAATAAATATGTATGCACCCAACACCAGAGGACCAAGATATGCAAAGCAAACACTATTAGACCTAAGAAAGAGATAGACCCCAATATGATAATAGCTGGGGACCTGAACACCCCTTTTCACCACTGGACATACCATCTAGGCAACAAATCAACAGAGAAACACAGGATTTAAGCTACATTTTAGACCAATTTTACCTGGCAGATATCTCCAGAACACTTCATCTAACAATTACAGAATATACATACTTTTCATCACCACATGGAGCATTCTCTGGGATAGACCACACGTTAGGTAACAAATCAAGTCTCAACAGATTTTTAAAAATTGACATTATTTCAATGATCTTTTCAGACAACAATGGATTAAAACTGGAAATCAATAACAATCGGAACTCTGGAAACTGTGCAACTACATGGAAACTAAACAAAAGTCTCCTGAAGAAATTAAAAAGGAAATAAAAAAATTCCTTGAAAATAATGAAAATAAAGATACATCATACCAAAACTTGTGGGATACTGCAAAAGCAGTACTAAGAGGGAAGTTTATTGCAGTAAACATTTACATCAAAAGAAGAGAAACATTCAAATAAATGACCTAATGCTACACCTCAAAGAACTAGAAAAACAGGAACAATCCAATCCTAAAGGTAGTATATGAATAATTAAGATCAGAACAGAACTAAATGAAATAGAGATCCCAAAAATGATACAAAAAATCAGTGAAAAAAAGTTGGTTTTTTTTTTTTTTTTAAAGATGACCGGTAAGGGGATCTCAACCCTTGGCTTGGTGTTGTCAGCACCACGCTCAGCCAGTGAGCAAACCGGCCATCCCTATATGGGATCCGAACCCGCGGCCTTGGTGTTATCAGCACCGCACTCTACCGAGTGAGCCACGGGCCGGCCCAAAAGTTGTTTTTTTTTGAGAAGATAAATAAAACAAACAATCCATTAGCTAAGTTAACAAAAAAAAAAAAAAAAAGAAGAAGAAGAAGAGAGAAGACCCAAAGAGTGAAAAATCAGAAATGAAAAAGGGGACATTAAAAGACTCATTAGAGTATAGTGTAACCAACTATAAACTGAAAAACTTGAAAACCTAGAGGAAATGGATAAATTTCTGGGCATGTACAAACTGCCAAGACTGAACCAAGAAAAAATAGAAACCTAAACAGACCAATAACAAGCAATGAGATTGAAGCAGTAATCAGCAGCCTCCCAACAAAGAAAATCCCAGGACCAGATGGTTTTACCACTGAATTCTATCAAACCTTTAAAGAGCAATTAATACAAGTTCCTTTCAAAGTATTCTGAAAAGTTGAAACAAAGGCCATTCTCTCAAACTCATTCTATGTGGCTGGCATCACCCTGATACCAAAACCAGACAAAGATACAACAAAAAAAGAAAACTGCATGCAACTTTCGCTGATGAACATAGATGCAAAAATTGTCAAAAACATATTAGCAAACAGAATACATCAACACATTAAAAAAATTATACACCATAGTCAAGTGGGATTCATCCCAGGGGTGCAAGGATGGTTCAACATACACAGGTCAATAAATATGATACACCATGTCAAGAAAATCAAGGACAAAATCCATATGATTATCTCAATAGATGTTGAAAAAGCATTTGACAAAATTCAACATCCCTTCACGATAGACTCTCAGCAAATTTGGCATAGAAGAAATTATCTCAACACAATAAATGCCATATATGACAAACCTGCTGCCAATATCATCCCAAATGGGGAAAAGCTTAACAGGAACAAGACAAGGATGTCCACCCTCACCAGTCCTATTTAACATAGTATTAGAAGTACTATCCAGAGCAATCAGGCAAGAAATAGAAATAAAGTATATCCAGATTGGAAAGGACGAAGTCAAACTGTCCCTGTTTGAAGATGACATTATATTATATACAGAAAAACCTAAAGGCTCTACCAAAAAATTCTTAGAGCTGATACACAATTTCAGTATAGTTGCAGGATGCAAAATCAACATGCAAAAATCAATAGTGCTTTTATACTCCAATGATGAACTAGCAGAAAGATAAATCAAGAAAGCAAGCCCGTTTACAGTAATTACCAAAATAACAAAATACATGGGAATAAATTGATCCAAACAGGTGAAAGACCTCTACAACAAGAACTACAAGTCGCTGCTGAAAGAAATTAAAGAGGACACAAAAAGATGGAAAGATATTCCATGCTCTTTCATTGGAAGAATTAACATCATGAACATGTGCGTACTACCCAAAGTGATCTACTGATTCAGTGCAATCCCCATCAACATACCTATGACATTCCTCACAGAAATAGAAAAAACAATCCTCACATTCATATCCACACATTCATATGGAACAACAAAAGACCCCAAATATCCAAAGTAAGCCTGAACAAAAAAGTAAAGTCCGAGTCATAACACTACCTGACCTCAAATTATATTACAAAGCTATAGAAAATAAAACAGCATGGTACTGGCATAAATACAGAGACTCAGACCAATGGAACAGAATTGAGAACCCAGAAATCAATCCACATACTTACACCTAAGTGATATTTGACAAAGACACCAAGAACATATGTTGGGGAAAAGACTGCCTGTTCAATAAATGATGCTGGGAAAACTGGACTTCCATATGTAGAAAAATGAAACTAGACCTGTACTTCTTGCCTTATACCAAAATCAACTCAAAATGGATTAAATACTTAAATATAAGACTATATTTAGTATGAAACTATAAAATTACTAGAAGAAAACTTAGGTAAAACACTTCATGAAGTAGTTTTGCTTTCATGGGCAAAGACTTTATGAATAAGACCCCGAAAGCGTGGGTGACCAAAGAAAAAATAAACAAATGGGATTATATCAAACTAAAAAGCTTCTGAATGGCAAAAGGAGCAATTAACAGAGTAAAAAATCAACCTACAGAATGGAAGAAAATACTTGCAAACTATGCATCCAACAAACGATTAACATACAGAATATACAAAAAACTCAACTTAAAATAAACAAATAATCTGAATAAAAATGGGCAGAGGAGCTGAATATACATTCTTCAAAGGAATACATTAAAAAAGCCAACAGACACATGAAAACATGCTTGACAACAATTATCATCAGGGAAATGCAAATCAAAACCACATTGAGATATCATCTCACCCCAGTTAGACTGGCCATTAATTAAAATACTGAGAATAACAACAAATGCTGGTGAAGATGCAGAGAAAAGAGAATCCTTCTACACTGTTGGTAGGACTATAAATCAGTGCAGACGTTATGCAAAACAGTGTGGAGTTTCCTCAAACAACTACAGATAGGAGTGTCTTACCATCCATCAATCTCACTGCTGGGTATGTACCCAAAGGAATGGAAATTATGATGTTGAAGTGCTACCTTCATTCCCATGTTTATCACAGCTCTATTTACAATAGCCAAGAGCTGGAACCAACCTTAATGTCCATCAGCGGATGACTGGATAAGGAGAATGTGTTATATATACACAATGAAATGCTACTCTGCCATAAAAAAGAATGAAATCCTGCCATTTGCAGCAACACTGATGAGCTTAGAGAAAATTATGTTAAGTGAAATAAGCCAGGCACAGAGAAAGGAATATCACATGTACTCACTCATAAGTGGGAGCTTAAAAACGAAAGAAGGAACAAAAGAAAGGTACAACAATCACAATAATTAAATGAACTTTCAAAAGGAGAAACCAGAACTGAGGCCAATGAAGGTGGAAAATGGAGGGGGGGGGTAGGCAAGAAATACACCATCAGAGAAATACAAACAAAAGCCACAGTGAAACACCACTACATACCCACAAAAATGACCAAATTTAAAAAGATTGACAATACTAAGTGTTGGTGAGGATGGATGTGGAGCAACTGAAGCTTTCATGCCTTGCTGGTGGGAATAATAATTTTGGAAAACATTATTTTGGTACCTTACAAAGTTAAACATACATTTACCATGTGACCCAGCAATTACCAAAAGAAATGAAAACATATGTCCACACAAAAATAAATGTATGTGAATATTTACTTTAGCAATATTTATAATAATCAAAACATGTAGCCTACCCAAATTCTAACTAACTGGTGAATAGACAAACAAATTCTGGTATATTCATACCATGGAATATTGCTCAGCAATAAAAGGAATGCAACATGGATGCCTCTCAAAGTATGTTAAGTGAAAGAATTCAAATGCCAAAGTCTACATAGTTTATGATTCCTTGGGTGGGGCAGGAAGTAATCAAATTCAGTGAGGCAGGAGGGAACTTTGTTAGATGAAGAGGCTTTTATCTTGATTGTAATATTTGTTATATAATTGTATACAATTACCAAAATGAATAAAACTGTACACTCAAAATTGGTGAATTTTATTGTGTGTAAATAATATACTAATAAACAAAGAACAAAAATAATTAATTCAAAACTGAGAACCTAATTTGTCAATTTTTGCTTTTGTTGTCTGAGCTTTTGAGGTCATATCTAAAAAATCATTGCTCATTGCTTTTCCTGTATGTTTTCTTCTAGAGGTTTTACAGTTTTAGGTCTTATGTTTAAGTCCTTAATCCATTTCAGATTGACTTTTATACATGGTGTGAGTTAAGGGTCTAATTTCATTCTTCTATATGTCAACATCCAGTTTTCCCAACACACTTTATTGAAGAGGCTGTCCTTTCCCCATTGTATCTTGGTACCTTTGTCAAAAATCAATTGAACATAAATATGTGGATTTAGCTCTGTGCTCTCTCTTCTGTTCCATTAGTTGATGTGTCTATTTTAATGCTTCTATCATGCTGTTTTAATTTCTATAGCTTTGTAATATAGTTTGAAATCAGGTAGTGTGATGCCTCCAGACTTGTTCTTTTTGCTCAATTGCCTTGGCTATTCAGGGTTTTCTTGTGTGTGTTGCTCCATATGAATTTTAAGATTGTGTTTTCTATTTCTGTGAAAAATGACATTAGAATTTTGTTAGGGATTGCTTTGAATTTGTAGATCGCTTTAGGCAGTATGGACATTTAAACAATACTAATTTTTTCTAATCCATGAATACAGAATATCTTTCTCATTTCTTTGTGTCTTCTTCAATTTCTTTTTTTAATAGTTAAAAATATTTATTTATTTATGGCAAAAAACAAGTCTTAATGAATTTAAAAAGACTAGGATTGTAGAACATACGTTCTTTGACTATAATAACAGGAAATTTAGAAAACTCACAAATGTGTGGAAATTAAACAACACTCTCCTAAATAAACAATGGGTAAAAAGAAAAATCCCGGGGAAATTAGAGAGTACTCTGAGATAAAAACAAAAGTGCAACATATGAAAATTTATAGGATGCATGGCTCATGCACTGTTCAGAGGAAGGTTTATTCTTGTTAAAATGTATATTATAAATAAGAAAAATCTCAAATCAATAATGTAAACTACAACCTTAGGAAAATACAGAAAGAAGAGCAACTAAACCAAAGGCAAATATAAGTAGGAAAAAATGAAGATTACAACAGAAATATATGAAACAGGTAATTGAAAATCAATAGAGAAAACCAACAAAACCAAAAGTCAATTCTTTAAAAAGATCAACAAAATTTGCAACCCTTTATCTAGATTGATCAAGAAAAAAAGACAGAAGACCAAAATTTCTAAAATCAGAAATAAAGCAGGGGCATTATTACATTGTCATCATGACTTTTTGTGATGGTAATATTTAGTTTCTTTCTCTTTTGCTTCTTTTGTCCTAGCAGTGGGTTTTGTTCTTTCTTGTGTATTCCTTGCAGTTGATTATCATTTTTCAGATTCCAGATGCAGTACTTCCTTGAGGATTTCTTGTAGGGCTGGTTGTGTGTGGTGAACTCCTGCAATTTTTGTTTGTATGGAAAATACACTATTTTCCCCTCATTTCTGAATGATAGTCTTGCTAGGTACAGTATTCTTGGCTGGCAGTTTTTTTCTTTTAGAACTTTGAATGTATCATCCCATTTTCTTCTGGCCTGTAGAGTTTCTGTTGAGAACTCTGCTGTTAGTTTGATAGGGGCTTCCTTATGGGCGACTTGATGCTTATCTCTTGCTGCTTTGAAGATTCTCTCTTTGTCTTTGAGTTTTGCCAGTTTGACTGTGATATAGCTTGGAGAGAATCTTTTTGGGTTGAACATGTTTGGGGATATTTAAGCCTCCTGGATCTGAAAGTCCATGTCTCTCCCTATACCTGGAAAGTTATCCAGTATTATTTTGTTAAATAGATTTTCCATGCCTTTTCCTTTCTCCTCCCCTTCTGGAACACATATGACTTGAATGTTTGTGTGCTTAAGGTTGTCTGCTAGCTCTCTTAGATTTTCCTCATTTTTTAAAATTATTTTTTTTCCTTTTTTTTTGTCTGCCTCGGTTATTTCAAAAAGACTGTCTTCAAGATCAGAAATTCTTTCTTCTGCTTGTCTAGGCTGCTGCTTAAGCTCTCGGTTGCATTTTTTTATTTCACTGAGTGAATCTTTCAGTTCCATGAGTTCTACATTCTATTTTAAGGAATTAATCTCTCTGTAAATTTCCTCCTTTATATTCTGGATTTTTTTCTTGATTTATTATGTTGTCTAATTGACTCTTCTCGTATATCAGTGAGTTTCCTTAAGGCTGTTGCTTGGAATTCCTTTTCAATCATTTCAAAGGTTTTCTGCTGTATAGTGCCTGGTATTTGAGAATTACTGTAGTCTTTTGGTGGTGTCCTATTGCCTAGGATTTTTTTTATTTCTAGTATCTCTACACTGATGTCTAGTCATCTGGTAGAGCACTTGCTTCTTCTGTTACTCTGGAGTGGGCTTTGAGGAGAGAGATGTCCTCTTCTTTTTCCCATCTCCACTGGTGTCTCTCCTATTGTCAATGCAGTTGAGTGTGTGGTAATGCACCTGCATAGTGACTGTGGCTACTGCTGTGGTGTTGAACCACTTTTCCAGTAGCCATGGCTGTGGCAGTGGCTCTGGCCGCTGCGTGGAAGTAGTGTTTTTGGCATGTTCCTTTCCTGCTTCAGGGTGGAGGATGCTGCCCTCAGGTCCTGCCTAGGACCCCATGTGTCTGCTGCTTCTTGCCTGCTTCTGGCATGTATTAGTGCATGTTGTATTGCTATAACAGAAATACCGGAGACTGGGTAATTTATAAAGAACAGAGGTTTATTTGGCTTACGATTCTGGGACAGCTGCATCTGGCACAGGCCTCAGGCTGTTTCTACTCATGGTGGAAAGCGGCAGGCAGCCAGAGGGTACAAGCAGATCACATGGCGAGAGGAAGCAAGAGAGAGAGTGTCTTTAAAACAACCAGCTCTCGTGGGAACTAATAGAGCAAGATCTCACTCATTAATCCCCCCTCCCCCAGGGACAACATTAATCCATTCATGAGGGATCTGCCCCCATGACTCAATCAGTTTCTAACACTGCCACACTGGGGATCAAATTTCCACATGAGTTTTGGAGGGGACAACACATCCAAACTCCATCAGAGCAGTAGTGGCTGCCCTCCTGTCTTCAATTTCTGT
Source organism: Galeopterus variegatus (assembly GCF_000696425.1). Classification (NCBI taxonomy): domain Eukaryota; kingdom Metazoa; phylum Chordata; class Mammalia; order Dermoptera; family Cynocephalidae; genus Galeopterus; species Galeopterus variegatus. The sequence continues at coordinate 17,645 of NW_007727716.1, read as the reverse complement.
CATCAACATTTTATAGTTTTCAGTCTACAGATCTTTCACCTCTTTGATTAAATTTATTTCTAAGTATATTTTTTGTAGCTATTGTAAATGGGATAGTGGCAGTGGATAGTAGTGTATAGAAATGCTACTGATTTTTGTATGTTGACTTTGTACCCTGCAACTTTGCTGTATTCTTTTATTAGTCCTAACAGTTTGGTTTTTTTTTTTTTTGTGGATTCTTTAGGGTTTTCTATATGTAAGATCATGTCATTAGTGAACAGAGACAATTTCACTTCTTCTTTTCCCATTTGGATGCCTTTTTATTTATTTCTCTTTCCTAATTGCTCTGGCAAGAAATTCTATCAGTATGTTGAATAGAAGTGCTGAGAATTGGCATACTTGTCCTACACCTGATCTTAGAGTAAAAGCTTTCAATTTTTCACCGTTGAGTATGATGTTAGTTGAGAGCTTGTCATATATCGTCTTTACTGTGTTGAGTACGTTCCTTCTATACCTCATTTGGAGAGAGTTTTTATTATAAAAGGATATTAAATTTTGTCAAATTCTTTTTCTGCATCTAATAAGATGATCATATTGTTTTTGTTCTTTATTCCATTAATGTGCTGTATCACATTTATTGATTTGCATGTGTTGAACCATTCTTGCATCCCAGCGATAAATCCCACATGATCATGTAGCTACATCTAAATAAAAAGCTTCTGCACAGCAAATGAAGCAACAGAGTGTAGAGTCAACCTATGGACTGGGAGAAAATATAGGCACACTATTCATCTGATAAGGAGTTAATAACCAAACATGTAAGGAACTCAAACAACTCAATAGCAAGAAAATAAATAACCTGATTATAAAACGGGGAAAGGACCTGAATGAACATTTCTCAAAGGAAGACATACAAATTGCCAACATATATGTGAAAAAATGTTCATCATCACTAATTATTAGGGAGAATCAAGTTAAAACCACAATGAAATATCACCTCACACTTATTAGAAAGGCTGTTATAAAAAAGGTGAAAAATAAGTGTTGGTGAGGATGTGGAGAAAAGAGAATCCTTGCACCCTGTTGTTGGGAGTGTAAATAAGTACAGCCATTATGGAAAACAGTATGGACATTCCTAATAAACTAAAAATAGAACTACCATATGATCCAGCAATATCATTTCTGGGTACATATCAAAAGGAAATGAAATCAGTTTGTCAAATAGTTATCTGCACTTCCTTGTTTATTATACCACTGTTCACAATAGCCAACATATGGAAACAACCTAAGTGTCCATCACTGGATGAATGGATGAAGAAAATATGGTATATATACTCAATGGAATAGTATTCAGCCTTAAAAAGAAGTAAATTCTACCATTGTGTCAACATGAATGAACATGGAGGACATTATTCTAAGTGAAATAAGCCAGGCACTAAAGGGCAAATTCCACATGATCTCACTTGTAGGTAAAATATAAAACAATCCAGCTCAGAAGCAGAGATTAGAATGGTGGTTACCAGAGGCTGGAGGTAAGGGGAATGAAAAAATGTTGGTCAAAGGGTACAAAGTTTCAGTTAAACAGGAGGAATAAGTTTTATGATCTATAACATAGTGTGGTGACTATAGTTAGTAATAATATATTGTATATTTCAAAATTTCTAAGACAGTAAATTTCATATGTTCTCACCACGAAATATGATGAGCATTTGAGGTGATGGATATGTTAATTGGCTTGATTTAATTATTCCACATTTCATATATACATATCATAACATCACTTTGTACCCCCCCAAATTTATACAATTATAACTTGTCAATCTACAGTAAAATAAACAAATTAAAACAAAACAAAACAGAACTTATTCTCATGTAAACTGGCTTAATGGGAATCTTGAGTACAATCTTCCGGACTATTCCAGGAGAGGTGGGTAACTGGAAGAGAAGAAAGGGTGTTCTAAGAACATAATTTGACAGGAAGAGTCAAAGAATGAGGAAGGAAGGACTGAAAATTACATCTTAATTTAATGGGGCACCAACAATAAGAACAATCCATTAAAAAGCTAATTGAAAAACAGCCCAATGTAGCAGCTGAGTTTAATGTACATGAGGGAGATTTCACCATGGATCAGACCAACTGAACAATCTGCCATTTTGTTAAATGCAGAGCGGTATTTCTCTTTGTGTCTAATCAAATTAAGGGAGTAACCTAATTGAGGCATTTTTTTTTTTTTTTTGTCTTTTTTCGTGTCCAGCAACGGGATCGCAACCCTCGGTGCTGCGCCCGTACCTCGCTCAGCCAGTGAGCGGGAACTGGTCTGTATGTGGGATCCGAACCCTCGGTGGGAGCACCGCCGCGCTCTCAAGCGGCGCACTGTAGCAGTGCGCCACCGGGCCGGCCCTAATTGAGGCATTTTTTAAAACCAACACACTAAAAACTACCTCACACAGGACAAGTAGCTTCTTTTCATAAAAGGTGTACTTCTGGATACTATAGAGATGTGTATTTGGGAAACTGACAAACAGAAAAGCTAGTATCCAGCTTCAAAATTGTTGGAGGAATTGAACACTATGACAGTGCACTTAAAATATAAGAAGCCACAGGGGAACCAGGACACATCTCAATCATCACACTCTACTTTTTTCAGCTGTAGAAAAGAAGTTGGGTAGGCAGAGGGAGCACTACAGTTAGCAAGCCATTAGCAAAAGTCAAGTGTGAGGCAAGATGCATTCTTCTGAAGTTGCCCACTCACATTTACTGCTTTTGTTCCATTTCCTTCAGCTTAGCTATGGGCATGAATCCAAATCTCCCCAGGACTCACCATGGACTATGGCCACAAAACAAGGTGACGTTCATAGCAATGTCTATTCATCTGGTTTGTGGCTTCCACTTACATGGCAAAATTCTAGTATTCTGTAAAATCTCCCTTCTTCATCAAGCTTAGAGTTCCCTGAGCTTATCTCATATCTGTTCACAAACGAGTTCACTCATATTCTTCTACTCCAGCCTTCTCTTCAGCATCCTTTGCTAATGAAGCTCCATGAGTATGGTACCTATTGCCTCTAGTTTCTTTTAGGAGAATGCTGATATTACGTAAGTGGTGTCTTCCTGTGGTGTTTACCAAAGCTACCTTTCCTTCAGTCCTAAACCAGAACCATGCTGTGTTTTGACCAGATGTGTGAAAATCCCTCTCTCCACAATTTGTGTTGCATTTTATTACCTATGTAGCAAGGTTTAAGCCCCAAATCTTAAAAAGATTCTTTTACCTTGAGCCTAGAGCTGCATTTTCTGTAGGGCTTAAACACAGTACATGAATTCAGGCTGCAGAGCAAATGCCAGGCATTCCTCTTCATTTTCCTTTCCTCTTCCACACACTCAGCAAGCCCTTCAAACAAACCTCTATTTCCCAAGCCCCTCACACATGCAAAAAGATGATCCATGTATCAGAGAGCTCAGATACTATAACTTATGCTCAGCCAGAAGCTTTAGCTACAGTCAAGAGTAATTCATTTTTTAAAATTGGTCTATGTTGCTTATGAAGTGCCATATAGGCATCAACAAAAATAAATATTACACTGTAGTATTACTGCTGTAACGGTTTAATTACCCAATTCTGATAGTTAGCATAAACACAACCAAACTAAAAGTTCTATGAACATATGATCAGTACAAGAAGTGGGATTTGTTAGGATTTGATTAGGTGAAATTTCTCTTGTTCTCATTGATCCTAAAATTTGTTAGTGACACCTATTTACCAGGTTTCAGGCTGTATCCTATCAGTCAAGAGAAAGTATGTAAGTATTATTCATAAGTGAAGCTAGGATAACCCTTATGTCCTATGACATCTGGAAGATGGCCCTGCTCATTGAATCATGAATAGATTTGGAGTCTAGAAAAAGGAAGAAAACATTTATTTTCTTAGTTGCCTTTTAATTCATTCAAAGTTACCTATATGGGCATCTGGGAATTCTTTTTCCCTTTGGCCTCTCTCCCTCTTTATTATTTAACCCTCTTCCTCCCACCCCCCAGTCTCAACTCTAGACTCATGGTCATGGAAACAGTCATTACTGACTCCATCTTGGAAGGATTTTGATAGATGCTCATAGACCTGTGTATAAAGAAGTTTAACTCTTTCAACTTCTTTTAGATAGGGGCTAGAGTTCCAACAAACAAGCTAAAGGGGTTGCTCTCTGAAAGGAATATTTTTAGCTCTTTTACTTTGTCTGTTTGCTAGTATAAAATAGTTCTCTGTAACGACATTATCCAAATGGCCACTGTTAACATTTTGACATTTTAATTCCCATTCTTTCAATATTCTGTGCATGTGTATGCATATGTGTATATATATGAAACATACATATTTAGAAAGAATTTAAAATACTTTATTCATTGCTTCAAGTATGAGTAATTTTCAAATATAACTGATTCTATGCTCTTTTTATTTCTTTCTTCTTTTCTCATTTTCACCAGGATAATTTGATGTTCATTTATCTTCTATTTTTTGTTTCTCATCTCAATATAAATTCTGTGGCCAATTTTTATTTAGTTTGTTTTAAAAAGCACAGCTCTCCAAAAACATTATCATTACCTAAAGAGCAGTATTAAGGGCCTGAAGGGATTGCTAATGAAATGTAGTGCTTTTGCTTCTACAATTACTGCTTAAATCTCACTCAGCTGAACATCCTCACCATTTGATGGTGAGCATTTAAAGCCCTGTGGGTAATTTGCCAACATTAGTACCTAACCAGTGCTTGTGAGTGATTTTATTGGGGACTCCAAAGATCACTATCAATACCAGAGGAGACTAAGACCTCTTCATTAACTGATCTGACTCCCTTGGCTTGAATCTCCCTTTTCTAATTAACTGCTAGAAACATCTACAGTTGAGAAGTGTTAAATAAATAACCCATTGTTTGCTAGTAACCTTAGCAAATTGCTAAATGTTGTGCTTAATACTTTCTGAGATGATGTCTTAATGTTTATATAAAATTTCCAGAAGTATTGAAGCAATGAAAAAACACAAACACTTTACAGGAGACTGGGAGAATCAGAAACATAGGAACATATTCACAAATTTGTATATTTTATAGCATTCTTTATAAATGCAATCACTCTGTTAGTACAGAAACTAACAGTATATATTTCTAGTATAGAAATTTCATATGCATAATTTATTTGGCCCTCAAAATTATCATGTTTGCAAGTGAACAGATATGATGTTGATGGGTGGGAGGGGGAGAGGGAGGGGGAGGGAGGAGTCGGTAAAGGGACACGAAAATCAACTACATTGTATATTGATTTAAAAAGTGCAATATATAATGTAAAAAAATTATGTTTGATTTCTCAAAGAAATGAACACCCAGGAAAATATATAGGGACACTTGTGGAAAAGACTCATCCTACCTTTTCTTTCCCCCTTGAAATTGCAATGTCTTTGTTTTTTTGGTGGATGAGGAAAAGGGACAATCTTTTTGACAACAAATATTTTTAGTTGCTTTAAAGCCTTCACAACATATATTAATTTCTGAACTGGGGTGGATTGGATTTAGCAAGAGATTATCAATGTAATAAACTGCTAAGAAGGATCGGAGAAGAGAAAAAATTAATGTTGGTTGAGTACCTACTATGTGCCATCAATTTCCTATATGTTTGCCTGGTTTAATTCTTTTCATCACGCAAAAATGATGTTATTTCCAATTTGGGGGTAAGGAAATAGCCTCAAAAGGGATGAAGGAGTTGTCAGGGTCACATATCTTAGTAGACAGGGAAATTTCCTACTAAGCCATTGGCTCTCAGATTTTAATGTGCGTAAGAATCATCTGGGTAGCTTGTTAAGTACAGATTCTATGATAACACTAACATAGTTGGAAGAAATGCATTTGGGACAGGGACCAGGATTCTGAATTTCTACAAACACATCTTATAACTCTTATGCAGCTGGATCCTGTACCACAGTTTGAGAAATATTTCCCTAAATCCTATTTTTACAGCAGACAAAAGATAGTTTTCAGTTAAAAGGCCTGGCCTTGGCTACTTGAAAGGGTACTCCTGGTCTTCAATGGCCAGGGCATGTACTTCTTTCCTTTTTTGCCTCTGTCCTTTTTTTTTTCTTTTGTGGAAACATAATTGATTGTATATATCTGTGGGGTACAGCATAGAATATCCATACCTGTGTGCAATATGCAATGCTCAAATCAGGGTAATTAGCATATTCAACATTACACAAGGTAATCATTTTTTGTGCAGGGCATGTATTTCTTACCCTGCTCTACTTTTATTATTGGCTTTCTAGATCAAGCAGGAACTCTCAGTCAAGACTAAGCCAGTATGTGGAGATGGACTGGAGAATAGAAGGATTGTGTTTAAAAAGTTTCCTTTATCAACTGCCACACAGTTCAGCCTGTCCCTGCCTGCATGAAATGAGATGTCCAACCCCAAACAGACTCAGATGTTGATGAAAGTCAAGCCCCAGTAATGATTCTAAAAGCTCTCCTCTCCACTCACCAACCCCGCCCCCCAAATAGGCCATATTCAAGACATTTGGAATCAAATTAGTATATGACTTTTCAGTAGCAGCACTGAAAGCTAGACGACAATGAGCAATAACTGTCATTGCCGTCATCATCATTATCATCTGAGCGAAAATGCTATCCAATCTAGATTTTTAGGAAGACTCAATCAAATGTGGGGGTGTAATAAAGGCATTTTCAGACCCTCAAGTCCTCAAAAAACTGTCACCCACTGTACCGTCTCTAGGAACTTACTAGAGGATCTATTCCACCAAAAATATAGAGCAAATCAAGAGATTTTCACTTCTCTCTAGGATGTAGAAGGTCATAGTAAACTAGTGCTAACAGCAAACCAATGAAACCAGGGAAGAAAATGATAAAATTTAAAAATATTTCAAAACACCATGTTGTACACAATAAATGTATACAATTTTTATTTTTAAAAAATCATGTTGGGCCGGCCCGGTGGCGCACTGCTACAGTGCTCCGCTTGGGAAGCGCAGCAGCGCTCCCGCCGAGGGTTCGGATCCCACATACAGACCGGCTGCTCACTGGCTGAGCGAGGTGCGGGAGCAACACCGAGGGTTGCGATCCTGTTGCCGGTCCCGGTCCGGTACGGGTGCGACACTGAGGGTTGCGATCCATTGCCAGTCACGAAAAAAGACAAAAAAGGAAAAAAAAAAAATCATGTTGTACACCTTAAATATATGCTAATTTTGTCAATTATACACCAATAAAGCTAGAAAAGAAGAAATTTTTTAAATATTTAAAACATTGGAGAGGTCATACACTGGTGAGCAAACCAGATATAGCCTTTGCCATTGTAGAGCTTTTAGTTTCCCACATTACTAAGTACCAGCTGCTGGGTCATTTCCTTAGGTCCCCACCCACAGAAGTGCTAGGATCCTGCTCTTTCTGTGCTGTCCCCTTTGAATGCCATGATGTAACCACACCATGGGTGTAGATGAAGAAATGAGCATAGAATATCAGAGTAAAAAGTGGGACTTTGTGATATGAGCCATAGTTATCTAAATAAAACTTTTTCCCAAAACTAGAACAATTGCAATCATGGAATTTTATGTTAACATATTGATAAAAACTGAAAAGTACCATGAAAGAATAAACATGGTGACCTATTGGGGTAATAGGAATCTGGATGAAACATTTATTTTATTACAACATTATTTGCATAGTAAATAAAGACATTGGGGAAGAGTGTAAGAAGCGAGAACTAGATAAACTACAATTCCTAAGACAGTTGATGATCACCAGCTAATTCTGGGAGTATGGTGAGAATTGAACTTGGCATAGGCAGAGGAACATTACTGGAGGAACAGAAACTAGAGGAGCCTATAGCTGCTGTGCAAGGCTGGTGTGAGAATTTTCCCCACAGGAACTTTCTGAGTTCTGTGCATTGTGGGTGGCTTGGAGGATGGGCTGAAAGTTTCTAAAAGGGCAGAAAAAAATCTACTGCTGTCTCAAGATGCTTAAGACATAAAGTCCTGTTTGGAAGTTGTTTACTATGAACACATGACCAATCCCCCCTTTAGACACTTGATAGGTTTTGAAGATGTATGGTAAAGGAGACTAAATATGAGGTGTATTAGTTCATTTCTGTTGTTTATAACAAAATACATGGAACTGGGTACTTTGTAAAGAAAACAAAATTTATTTGTTTGTTTGCTTATTTATTTATTTATTTAATATATATATTTTCTTATTGAATCATAATTGATTATACATATTTTGGGGGTTCAACATTGACGTATGTTGATCAAATCAATGTTATTAGCATGTATATTATTACAAATCATACTTATTCTTTATGTCCCATATCCAATTTTCCTCATCCCCCCTCCCCCCTCCAACTTCTGATAACCCTAGATTTCTTCTCTCCCTCTGAAAGAGTAAAGGTTACTCTGTTGGTTTGTTGCCTAGATTATCTGTCCAATGCTGAGAGAGGTGTGTTCAGGTCCCCCAATATTATCATAGAGCAGATGCTTCTTCTATCACTTTAGAATGGGCTTTATGGGCAGAGACATCCTCTTCTTTTCTTTGGTCTCTGCTGGTGACTCTCCTTGTGTCAATGCACTTGAGTGGCTGATGGAACATCTGCCGGGTGGTTGTGGTGTCTGGCTGCTTTTGTGGCAGCCTTGACTATTGTGGTGGCTGTGGTGGGCCACCCACATGGAAGTGGTGTTTTGGGTGTACTGCTTGCCCGCTTGTGGGAAGAGGGCTTGGTCCTTAGATCCATACTTCAGGACACTGGGCGAGCCCCATTGCAGGAGTGGTGTGCCTGGTTGCAGGAGGAGGGGTAGGTCCCTGGCTCCATCTGTTTTTACATTCTAAGATATTGTAGCAGAGCAGTTGGGTGGGAGGGGGAGGGGGAAAGGAGAACAAAATAGGGTGGGAGAAGGAGGAAGGGGGGCATGATTGAAGCCCATGGCACTCCCCCTCATTCCTGCAGGGGAGACCAGGGGGCTTCCAGTGGTGGCTTGGTCATTGCTGGGCTGAATGCACATGCCAGGGGGGTGTGACTGAAGTCCTTGGCCCCCCAATGCCCTGGCTCAAGAGCCCAAGATGTTTCGTGCAGAGGCTCAGTGGTTATCAATGGGCTTAGTGTGGGTGTCAGGGGGGTGTGGCCAAGGAACTCAGCTCCCCACCATCCTGGTTTGATGGCCTGGGACATTTCCTGTGGTGGCTTGGTAGTAATTGCTGGGCTGGTTGTGGGTGTTGGGGAGCATGGCTAAGGCCTCTGGCCCTCCTCACTCCCTGGCTTGGGGGCTGTAGGGAAAATAGAATAATGTAATCAGGCCCCCTCATCTTAGGTCAGGTTGGGGGTGGTGCAGCACATTCTTTGTAAACAAATTGTGTGTGTGTGGGTGGAGTTAGTGCACATGTGTGGTGCCACCATCTTGGCTGGCATTGACTGTCTCAGGCGTCCACCCATATGCAGCCATGCTCTCCAACCTACGGCTTCCAAGGACCTGTTTGCTGTTTACCTACTCACAGACCTGCATGTGAAGGGTTTGTGACCCAGTCTGGGCAATGGGCTTGAGGGGTCTGTGAGCTCCAGACCCAGCCCTAGCTTGACAATTAGCCCAGTTGGCAGGATTATGGGCAGGTAAAGGAGCATGACATGGGCCCAGGGGACTTCTACTCCTTCTAGGTGTTATAGGTGTTCTTTGGTGAAGTGAGACCTTCACTAGTTAGTATCAAACTTTGTCTCTGGTCTGTGGGTATTTTGTTTCTTCTTTCAGTTCTGTGTTGGATGATCACCGTTTCTAAAACTTAAACTCTGCCCTGGAACTAATTTGTTGTCCTTTGCTTACTTCTAAAATGGGGGAACTTCCTGTGGGGATCAGTACTTGAGCCCTGTGGTTAAGCTAAATTACTGCTTTGCTGCTGATTCTCCGGGGAAGGTTGACATTGTAGGTACTTCCGGATCATGTGAGATCCGGTCCACCTGGGTCATGTAGAAACTCTGGTCTGGGCCTGAGTCTTTTCAGCCAACTGCTCCCCCTGCAGTTCTATATTCCTAACCAGTCTACACAGAGGGGACCTGCACTAATTGGAGGACAGATCAGCTGTCCTTGCTGTGCCCCAGTGTTTCCCTGGTGGGCCTGTCTTTCCCACCACCTACACTCCAAACACTTCCCATGGGATGGGCCATGTGCTGGTCCCTTGTGATGACTCACCAGCCTCTGAGTGGCTCCTTTTTTCAGTTGCTGTGGCTCCTTACTCCTATGTAGGTCCACAGGTACCCTATTAGTGGTCTTGCTGGCCTGGGGGCCACCAAGGCCCTCTTCTCCCCTGCCACCTCCAAGCAACTTAATAGGAAGGGCACAGCAGCGGCTTTTGCCAGCTCTTGCTCCATGCACTCACCAGCTCCAGCCTTGATGCAGCTGGTATTTGAAATGGTAGAAGTGATCCTTTCTTTCTCTCATTGTGGCTTCTCCTGCCTCCATGCACTCCATAGGTCTCTCCTCCTCTTCCCCTGAGCTCTAGTAGCCCCAGCTTGGCTTTTGTTGCTTTTTTAATAGTTGTAAATTGGTTGATTTGTGGTAGAGAGTTACGCTGGGGACCATCTATTAAAAACAAAATTTATTGCTTACAGTTTTGTAGCCTGGGAAATCCAAAGTCCAGGAAACATATCTGGTGAAGGTGTGCTTTGGTAGCAGTTTAACAGCAATGCATGGGTCTCACATGACAGAAAATGGCAGAGCAGAGAGAGAGAGACTAGCCTCTCATGTGCTCTTCTATTAAAGCCTTCAGAACCATACCCTTGACTACCGTTATTAATGCATTCACTATGGTGTGGTCCTACAATATATTTACCTCTTCAAGGCCCCACCTTTCAATTACCATAACAGGATTTCCCACCCTCAGCAGTTACAGTGGGGATTTAACCTCCTAATATATGAACCTTGGGGGTCACAATTCAATCAATCCACAGCATGAGGGTACTGCAAAAAGTTCATGGAAAAACAGAATCAAAAGATAGATGAGGAGTAGTGACATCATCAAGATGGTGGAATAAATGATTCACAGCACCTTCCCACAAGTAACCAATTTACAATGATTAAAAAGCAGACTGCCAGCCTGGAAACACTGAAGCTGGGGGAAAAGGAGGAAAGACTCACAGGGTTTGTGAAAGCACAGAGGCAACAGTGAGTGGGTGTAGGTATGTCCCCTATTGTTCTGAGCTAGCTTGGTATGGAGGTATGGACTAGCTGTTATACACAGACTGAAGTCAGAAAAAGCCATGGCACCCTTTGCACAACATGCTTGGAGTCTGCAGGATAAAGGAGGGCTGCAGAGCACACTTTACCAGCCCACACACCATAAAGACAACTGGCAGGATTCCCCCAGGCCTACCTAGGAGCAAGCCTCTGCAACTGACAGGAGAAAATTGCTGCCCAGAGGCTGGTGAGTTATCACCATGGAAGTGGTTGGAGTGCAGGGGAAGAATGGGCCCACCAAAGGAACATTGGACACACTGTCGGCAGCTTGTCTTAGGGGAAATTGATCAGGGCAATAAAACTACAGGGGGCACAATTTGCAGGAAGGACTCCTTCCTGGCCAGAATTTCCAGAGAGCCCAGGCCAGAAGTGATTAACAATCCACACAAAAATCCGTCCCCAGAGAATCAGTAGCAAATAGCAGTCTACGTCAATGCCTTGGCATCAGCGTAAAGACACAAAGATCAAGAAAGAACAGAGAAATATGTCATCACCAAATGAAAAAAAAGCATCAGCAAATGATGCAGAGAAGTAGCAGATCTATGAAATGTTTGCCAGAGAATTCAGAATAACCCTTTTAAGGATATTCAGGGAGTCACAGGAAAACAAGTCAGAAGTTAAATAAGAAAATTGATAAAGGAATAGAATCAATTTTTAAAAAATCAAATAGAAATTCTAGAAATAAAGAATACATTATCTGAATTGAAAAACTTGATAGAAAGCCCCAACAGCAGACTTAATCAGAGGAAAGAATCAGTGAGCTTGAAGATAAAAAACATGAAATTATCCAATGACAGGAGCAAAAAGAAAAAAAACTAAGAAAAAATAAAACAGATACAGCAAAATAATCTCCACATAATTGGCATACCCAAAGGAGAGGGAAAAGGAAGAGATGTACAAAGAATACTGAAGGAAATAATGGCTGAAGCTTTTCCAAGTGTGGAGAAAGATGACAGCAACCAGCAACAGGAAGCTCAGAGGTTGTCAGTCAAATTCAATCAGAGGAGGAACACTCCAAGGTATATCATAATCGAATTATCAAAAACCAAAGACAAAGAGAGAATACTGAAAGCAGCAAGAGAAAAGAAACACATAACATTCAATGGAGCCCCAATATGTCTCTCAGCAGATTTCTCATTAGAAACTCTACATACCAAAGGAGAATGGGACGATACATTCAAAGTGCTGAAGGAAAAACAGTGTCAGCCAAGAATTCTGTATCTGGCAAAACCAATCTTCAAATATGAAGGAGAAATAAAGTCTTTTCCAGACAAACAAAAGCTAAGGGAATTTATCAACACTAGACCTGCCTCACAAGAAATGTTAAAGGGAGTTCTTTAACCTAAAAGAAGATGATACTAAGGAGCAGCAAAAATACATTTCAAAGTACATAACTCATTAATAAAGTAAGTTCACAGACCTCAGAATACTCCAATGTCATAAAAGTGGTGAATAAACCACTTACATCCTTAGTATGAAGACTAAAGGACAAACTTAACAAGATACTAATATATACAACAGCCATACAAAAGACAGGCAATATTAAAAGATGCATATCAAGACAACAAATTGTCAAAAAGTGGGGGTGGAGGGAATGACAACAAAGCATAGATTTGGCTTTTTTTAAAAAATTTTTTTCTTGGATATCAAAGTTGAATTATTATTAGTCTAAAATAATTTGTTGTAACTATAACGTATTTTTGTAAGCATCATAATCATAACACAAAAGCTTAGAAAAGACATACTAACAATTAATGACAAGAAAGCAAAATGAAAATCTAGAGAAAATCACTCAATCACAAAAGAAGACAGTAAAATCAGAAAAAAGATCCATAAAACAACCAGAAAAAAATAGCAAAAGGGCAGTAATAAGTCCCTATGTATCAATAATAATGCCAATGTAAATGGATTAAATGCTCCAATTAAAAGACAGAGTGGCTCAATGGATTATAAAACAAGAATCAACAATATGCTCCCTACAGGAAACTCACTTAACCAATAAAGACACACACTGAGTGAAAGTTAAGGGATGGAAAAAGATACTTAATGCAAATGGAAACCAAAATAGATCAGGAGTGGCTATACCTACATCAGATAAAATAGATTTCAAGCCAAGGAAAGTAAAAAAAAAGATAAGAAAGGTCATTTTATAATGATAATGAGATCAATTCAACAAGAGGATATAACAATTTTAAACATAAACCCACTGAACACTGGAGCCCAGTAAAATAAAGCAATTCATATTGGACCTAACAGGAGAGATTGACTCCAACACATAATATGGGGACTTTAATACCCCTCTTTCAGCAAAGGACAACTCATCCAGATGGAAAATTAGCCATGAAACATCAGAATCAATCTCTGCTCCAGGCCAACTTGACCTTATGGACATTTGTAGAACATTTCATCCAACAGCTACAGAATACACAATCTTCTCAGCAGCACATGGAACATCCTATAGAATAGACCATATGTTAGGACATAAAACAAGTCTCAACAAATTTTTAGAAATCAAGACCATGTCAACTACCTTACCCGACCACAGTGGAATAAAACTAGAAATAAACAACAAAAGGGACACTAGAAACCATATGAATAAATTGGAATTAAAGAACATGCTCCTCAACAATGAATAGGTCAAAGAAGAAATCAAGAAAGAAATTTAAAAATTCCTGGAGACAAATAAAAATGTAAGCACAACATACCAGAACCTCGGGAATACCACAAAAGCAGCTCTAAGAGGGAAGTTTACAGCAATAAATGCCTACATCAAAAAAGAAAAAAGACTCCAAATAAACACCCTAATATTACACCTCAAGGAGCTAGCAAAACAAAAGCAAATCAAACCCAAAATCAGTAGGAGAGAAATAACAATGATCAGAGCAGAAATAAATGAATTACAGATTTAAAAAACAGTACAAAAGATCAATGAAACAAAAAGTAGGTTTTTCAAAAAGATAAACAAAAGTGATAACTCTTTAGCTAGACTGACTAAGAAGAGAGAAGAGTCAAATAAATAAAACCAGAAGTGAAAAAGGGGACATTACAACTGATACCCCAGAAATACAAAGGACCACAAGAGACTACTATGAATAACTATATGAGAACAAACTGGAAAAACTATAGGAGATGGATAAATATCTGGACACATGTAACTTACCAAAGTTGAGTCATAAAGAACTAGAAAACCTAAACAGACCAATAATGAGTAATAAGATTAAAGCAGTAATAATATGTCTCCCAATAAAGAAAACTCTAGGAACAGATGGCTTTACTTCTGAATTCTACCAAACATTTAATGAAGAACACCAATTCTTCTGAAACACATCCAAAAAACTGAAGAGAAAGGAATACTTCCAAACTCATTCTACAAGGCCGGCATTACCCTCATAACAAAATCAGAAAAAGACACAACAAAAAAAAGGAAACTACAGACCAATATCCCTAATGAATACAGACATAAAGATTCTCAGCAAAGTAACAGCAAACAGAATCCAACAACAGATTAAACAGTTCATACACCTAGCTGTGCAAGGATGATTCAACATACACAAATCTATAAACACAAAACATCACATCAACACAATTAAGTGAAGAAAAACCACACATGATCATTTCAATACATACAGAAAAAGCATTTGATGAAATACAACACTTCATGATAAAAACACAATAAATTAGGTATAGAAGGAAAGTATTTCAGCACAATAAAGGCTATATATGATGAACCAACAGATAATATCATTCTGGACAGACAAAAGTGGAGGTTTTTCCTCTACAATCTGGAACAGCTCAAGGATGCCTATTTTCCCCACTCTTATTTAACATAGTACTAGAAGTTCTAGCCTGTGCAATAAGGCAAGAAAAAGTAATAAAGGGCATTTGAATCAGAAAGGAGGAAGTCATACTATCCCTATTTGTAGATGACATGATCATATACATAGAAAACTCTAAGGACTCCACAAAATAAATTACTGGAGCTAATGCATGAATTCAGTAAAGTGGCAGGATACAAAATTAATATACAAAATCAACATCCTTCCTATACATCAACAACAAAATAACAAAAGAAGAAATCAAGAAAGTAATCCCATTCACAATAGCTACAAAAAAAAAAGAAAGAAGGAAGGAAGGAAGGAAGGAAGGAAGGAAGGAAGGAAGGAAGGAA
>NW_007727716.1:0-1246 GCF_000696425.1 Galeopterus variegatus | reverse complement strand
GAAAGAAAGAAAGAAAGAAAGAAAGAAAGAAAGAAAGAAAGAAAGAAAGAAAGAAAGAAAGAAAGAAAGAAAGAAAGAAAGAAAAGAAATACCTAGGAGTAATTTAAACAAGGAAATGAAAGACCTCTACAATGAAAACTATAAAATATTGGTGAGAAAAAAATGAATAGGACACAAATAAATGGAAAGAAATTCCATGTTCATGAATCAGAAGAATTAACATCACCAAAATGTTTGTATTACCCAAAGCAATCTACAAATTCAATGACATCCTTATCAAAATACCAATAACACTGTGGGTTGAAATAGAGAAAACTATCTTAAAATTTGTATGGAACTACTAAAAACCCCATATAGCTATAGAAATCTTGAACAAAAAGAACAAAGTTATAGGCATCACACTCTCTGACTTCAAAACATAATATAAAGCTATAGTAACCAAAACAGCATGGTACTGGCATAAAAAGTGACACATTGACTGATGGAATAGACTAGAGCACCCTGACATAAACCCACCCACTTACAGCCAACTGATTTTTGACAAGGGTGCCAGAATAGTGCTGGGAAAACTAGATATCCACGAGCAGAAGATTAAAACTAGACCCCTACTCTCACCATACACAAGAATCAGTTCAAAATGAACCAAATACCTAAAATTTAAGACCTGACGCTATGAAACTACTATAAGAAAACACAGAGGATATGCTACCCTAAAGAGGAGTGGGCAGTGCTGTTTTGAGTGAGACTACAAAGACACAGGCAGCTAAAGTAAAAATACATAAGTGCAAGTACATTAAACTGAAAAACTTCTGCATAGCAAGAAACATAGTCAGCAAAGTGAAGTGAAAACCAACAGAATGGAAGGAAGTGTTTGGCAACTACACATCAGACAAAGGGTTAATATCCAGAATGTATAAGAAACTTAAACAACTAAACAGAAAAAAGCAAATAACCTAATTTTAAACATGGGCAAAGGACCTGACCAGACATTTCTCAAAAGACATACAAATGGCCAATAGGCACATGAAAAAATACTCAACATCACTAATCATCAGGGAAATGCAAATTAAAGCCAGAATAAGATATCATCTCACTCCAGTTAGAATGGCTATTATCAAGAAGACAAAAAATAGCAACTGCTGGAGAGGATGTGGAAAAAAGAACTCTTCTTCTTTTATTTTTTCATTAAATTTTTATTTTGTCAATATACAATGTATATGATTATTATGCCCCATCACCGACACCT
>NW_007727715.1:376005-379909 GCF_000696425.1 Galeopterus variegatus | reverse complement strand
ACAATGGGAATTCCCAGCAGAAAGGAGATAGCTGGTCTAGCAACTAGGATTTAGCACCTTGTTCTTCATCAAATGTGGAATTATTCCAAACTTGTCCATTTCTGCTTTCAAGTGTGGTGCTTCTAAATAGTGCCAGGAGCTAGCCAGGACATCTGGATTCCGAGGCACTCTAAATCAGAGCACATAGTGCCTGTGCTGGGTACTGGTGCCAGGTCAGCAGCTATCACAGGGAGCCTCATCCAGAGACGTGAAATAGCACGATATCTGAAAACAATCCATTACCCTATTTGTGGTCAAAATCTGATAGGATCAAGTAATAGGTCTCCCAGTAGAAATCTCTATGTGTCAAGTAGTAAACTTGATAATTGTAAGAATACATTTAATGCAGCAGGAGGGAATGCCAAACCAGAATATTAACATTCCTGTTATATAATTACGAGTTCAAGGAGTTCAGCCTCTTATCACTTTATAGTGAGTATAGAAAGTAGGAATGATCCTCTCTAATTTGTAATTATTTAACTGCAGTGTGAGGTCCAGCGTCCTTATTCTTACCCTTCCGGGCTGGAAGACATTGGTATGCAGAATTCATGCAAGAAGGCACAGCACACTATCAGAAGAAGACATGTTTGATTATTCTTTAAAACCAACTAAGAGAAGTTAATCTCATTGAACTTCTTTTTATTCAACAAAAGAGTTGGATGTTTCCAAGTCTAATATGACTATAATGTTCATTAAATGGACTTCTTTACACCTTTAAATGGATTAACTGCACATCTTTACACTCTAATTATTATACATGTCATTCAAAAAAATCACAGATCTAATTCAGGGGATGATAAAGGCCTTTCTCTTGCGACTATGGCAAAGACACTGCAGTAAATGGATGTGATTTTTATCAGTGCCATTTTTTAAAAAGGGCACATGTTGCCCCAAGGAGGTGGGAGGGAAGGACAGCACCACATGTGCTAAATTTTTCTGCCCGGGTAATTTTATTTTAGAGATTTAGGATCTGACCATTCTGGTGCTTGCTCCTTCCGGGCTCACTGTGCCAGGTACCTTGGAGGTTCCTCCCGCCTAAGCCTGCCCGGCTAATGACTTCAATCTGTCCAAGATAGCTCTTAGTCAGATAAGCGATAAATTATGGACAGCCCCCATTCAGTTTCAGGCCTTTGGGGCTTGTCTGAGTTCCCCAGACCTTTCCTGAAAGTAAAAGAAACTCTCTCACCACGCTCCAAGGAAATGAAAATTCAGTTTTCACATGTACATTTGCCGTCAACTCTCTTTGGGCCTGTACTTGCCTCCTTTTTTGCTGGGGAAGCATTCAACTCGGCATGCTGTGGCAGCTCACGAGTATCCCAGGGATGTCTCAGGCCCTGCTTGGCTCAGGTGGGTACAGAATGCTCTGGGAGCTGTCGGAGAGCTGCAACGACATTGCTCTCTTTGCAGACAGAATTCCAGAGGGAAAATCCCCAAAATCCTCCAGTGAGCAATTTCAGGTTTTTTCTGATGAAAGCTGAAGGCACAGATTTGACCTCATGCATTGATTTCATCAATATTTATTGAGAAGTTATTATAGGTCAGGTACTATGTGTAGCTGATCAGCTGCAGCCCAAAGTTGACAGACACAATACCTACTCTTAGGGAGCATTCCACCTAAGAGACATTAATATGTAATTTTGCAAATTGAAGGAGGCTCCAAATTTTCCATAGAGAAGGGGCTGAGAGTTGGCAATCTGGTTAGAAGGGGAGTCTAGGGGTCTTGCTTTGAGGTTGTGCTTGCTTGGCAAATTCACACTATTTTTACTTATCTCGTCCCCAGATGCAGTTGCTTTGGAGTGTCGGACGGGGGAGGAAAGGAGCACTCAGACCCTCTTGGAGCCAGCACCCACCTCCCTTAGAGCCACTCAACAGTCTCCCCACCCCCTGTCCTGGCTCCCCCAAGTGACCCCGGGCTGGACCCCAAGTGAAATATGAAGCAAGTCTTTGGAGTATCGTCACGACACAGTAGAGGAAGCGCTCACTGTGTCAGGTAAGGCTGGGCCGAAATGCCAGCACTGCCGCTTACCAGCGATGTGACCAGAAATAACTTACCCAACTTACTTAAACCTCAGTTTTTTCATCTATAACTTGGGATCATTGCATCCGCCTTCCCATGTTCTTACAGGGATTTAGAAACAACTACATAAAGGACTAGCCTATTGCCTAGCGCACAGCAGGTGTTCAAGAATTTCTAGCCACCCCACCTGTCCTTGCTGTCCCTCCCTATCAGCTGCCCCTCCCATCCCCCTCCCCTCCCCTGCCCCATGTCCCATTCTTCATCTGCTGTAGGGTTCAGCTAGCTCTGAGTAAGGTCTTACTTCATCAACAAAGTGTGAATGGCAAAGCTTACCCGTGTGGGGTATCTTTACTTTTTGAGAGGAAAATCCTAAAGCACTCAAAACCCAAGGAGCAGTGAAGTGATGACCAGTGTGGCTGGTATTTGGGATAGGTGGATAGTTTCTTGACACAGGCAGCCCCAGAACCATGTGACTAGAAGCCCCCACTCAGGCTCATGGTCTCACTATCTGCCTGGTACCTGAAATTCCATCTTGAACCTGCCCAGTGTCTGTACTTGAAGCTGTGGATTAAGAGTGAGGGTGGGGTGGCCTGGGCTTAGTGTGTGTGCTGTCCCCAAGCCCAAGCTGTCCCGCTCCCCACCTTTGCCTACCTTCTGGTCTCCTTCATTTCTGGTGTTCTCCAGGGAACATCAACCATGGCTGAGCACAATCTCAGAGTCCTCTGTCTTGAGGCAGAAACTCTTTCATAAATCATTTAAGATGCATGTTGTACCAACAGCAATTACCAGAATTAATTGCTCCTTAAAATGTAAAGAATTGTGCTACAAAGAGTCAACATGAGCTCAGGAACTGTAAGTGGTCGACGCTGAGTCTTCTGGAGGCACACGAGGCAGGTACCAGGAGAAAGCAAACACCCACTCGGTGTGGGCTACGTGCTGTGTCCCTGCTTCCAAACTAATAAATACTGAATGAGTAAATAATTTTGTTTTCTCTCTGTGTTATAAAGATTCAGTCATATTTGGCCAAGTAACTTCAGGGAATATCATTAAATACTTTTCAAACAGTGCTTTCTTTAAGCCATACTCTGCTCTTGGAAAATGTCTCCAGATCCACATAGAAAGCTGGGGCAGAAGGAGGCTTGTGCAGGCTGTGGACTCAGCTCTCTCTGAAAGACATCCCAGAATTGAGACTGCCACTTCCAGGTGAGAAATCAACAGTGGGAGGCACGTATTGTCCCCTCAGTCACTCATTTGTCATTTCCTTAATTCCAAATGGGGACCGGGATTCACTGGAGCAATGGAATATTAAATTACAGGAATTAAAATCTTACCAAAACAAATATGTTTTGTAAATGACAGAAAGTCAGAAAAAGTTTAGTTATAAAGATTTGACTTTAGGATATTTGAGAACAGAATGCAAATATTTCATCTATGTAGAGTGTATATAGAGTGTATATATGGGTATCATGTTTATGGTGTAAACATGTGAATTACATAGAAATAACATGCATGTTACATATGAGATGATGTTAATACCAAAGGTATTTGCTTTAATATCACTCAGCTAGAAAACATACATCATTACTTCAACACTTTTCTCTACCCAGGCATTCTGTGATGACCCTTTTCTCTTCACTGATTTATTCGATAGGAAGAGTTAAATAACCTCACTATATTTTATGTTAATTTTATCCTGGGCTTATCAGGTAATAGACGATAAGCTTTGATTTGAACAGATTCAGAAGACCGGACATCCGCTTTGATGGCTGAGAGGGAAAAGAATCTTTGCTCAGGAAATGACTTATTGGACAATTAACATGTGGAAACTATACCAAACAGTATGTGAAA
>NW_007727715.1:374393-375605 GCF_000696425.1 Galeopterus variegatus | reverse complement strand
TGTTTATGGTGTAAACATGTGAATTACATAGAAATAACATGCATGTTACATATGAGATGATGTTAATACCAAAGGTATTTGCTTTAATATCACTCAGCTAGAAAACATACATCATTACTTCAACACTTTTCTCTACCCAGGCATTCTGTGATGACCCTTTTCTCTTCACTGATTTATTCGATAGGAAGAGTTAAATAACCTCACTATATTTTATGTTAATTTTATCCTGGGCTTATCAGGTAATAGACGATAAGCTTTGATTTGAACAGATTCAGAAGACCGGACATCCGCTTTGATGGCTGAGAGGGAAAAGAATCTTTGCTCAGGAAATGACTTATTGGACAATTAACATGTGGAAACTATACCAAACAGTATGTGAAAATGATAAGTTCACATTGGGCGGAGGCTCGTTCTTGCAACAAGACCATGACAACTCTTGCTGATGGAATAAATGGGATCATTATAGTTCAGTCTCCAAGTAATTATCAGAAATGAAGCTTTCTGAATTCTTTCCTAATGGGTCACCTGTCACCCTTCAGTCTTTGTATATAATGGCATTTTGTTTCCGAAAACCTGGGCCTGAGTTTAGCTCTTCCAAATGTTAGGGACCACATCCTGATTCCCCCCTGTCTTGCTATGATGAATAGGTGCATTTTCAGCTGGTTTTCCATCCTCCACCCAACATGTGATTCTGCATGTCCAAAGTGCCTGTGGCAGGTATGAAGAGCTGTAACAAAACCAGGTGTTCCACCATAATTGTTGGCTCACTGGCAAACTCCATGACTGAGACATCTGTGGGGGCGGGGCGGGGGTGTGGGGCTGGACAGTAATTTACTCACCATGGCCTCCCCAGAGGCTGCCTGCTGCCAGCTTCTCTGGGCTTGTGGTGGCTACATCAGGCTTTTGCTGAGACCCAGGACTGGAGGGCAGCTCTGTGCGGGCCATGATCAGGGAACGGGGGCTTCTGAGACTTTGCTCAGGGCCTAAGCCAGCATGCCACCTCCACGTCTTTTCTGTTGGCAGCCTGGTCACACGTGCTCAAGACTTTTCCTCTGAGGCTGGACAGAGAATACAGCTTGGCTCTGAGATTGCTTGTATGACTCACAGGCTCTTGAATATACAGCTGCCTCGTGGATCTCTGGTCAGTTATTCCAGATTTTTCTCTACTGTGGCATTCCGTGACGGCCCTACTGCCATCATGGATTTGTCTGT
>NW_007727715.1:359756-373564 GCF_000696425.1 Galeopterus variegatus | reverse complement strand
TGTCTGTGAGATAGGAAGGGTTAAACAACCTATGTTTTATGTTCATTCTGTCCTAGTCTTACCAGGCATTAGACAACATGCTTTTATCTGCACTTATTCACAGACCTGGCGCCAGCTTTGAATGCACGGAAGGAAAAAGAATCTTTGTTCGGGAAATTACTTACTGGACAATTAACATGTGGAAACTATACCAAACAGTATGTGAAAATGATAAGTTCATGTTGAATTTCCAAAGAGGGGAGGTTTATCTCTTCTTCCTCTCCCAGATGGAGAAGTGGTGTTGTTTGGTTCCGTGATACCTTTAAACGGCAGACTTTCTTCCAGAGCACTGTGTGCCCCTCTGAGTGGTGGCAGCTTGGCAACCTGGAGCTAGAGATCTACCAACGACCTCCTTCAGTGGGTAAAGGTGTGTGAACAGAATACCAGGTCCATAGGAGCTCATATGATAAAGTACTTTTATTAGGTTGTGCCTTGTGTTTAACCCTCTGAAACAAGAAGAAAAAGACCTTGAAAGTCTTTTGCATTTGAGTGACGTGAAGGTGCTTTTCAGTGCTTGGCAGTGAGGCTGGGAAATAACATTTGAGTCCAGGTCCATGCAATCATGAGTGCTTGGACTACTCTGAACACTCTTCACCTCGGCAATTGTATCGAATCAGTCTATATGGATTGGGGCCATAATATCACGGGGAAATATAATTTCACACTAATTAGGACTTCTCACAACCTATTTCCTGAAAGGTTCAAGTTGGCATTAGCGATGCAAATTTTAATTAGTGATCGAGTGTGCTCACTCCTAATGCAGGAAGAATCCCCAATACTCCTGATATCAACAGAAGGCTTCCCTGCTCCAAGCCGGATCCAATGAAAGTGAGTGCCAAAGTGGCATCTTAACCTACTTAAGCCTCAACTTTCTTGCAAGGGATGGTTCTTTAGCAACATCCCAAAGGGAGGGAGAAACATCCCTCAGCACCTGAGCAGTTGAACTGAACGGAGAGCTGCCATCCTTATCAAATTGTGGGATTCTGACCACAGCCCCCAAATTGACACCTGTTGAAATAACATTGGAACCACATTCATAACTAATCGCAACCAAGATGTCAACTCAATTAAACTGACAATAGAAATGCCCAGGAGATGCTGCTCATGCCCAGGCTGGTGCTCTCAGTCAAGTCCAGGCTCGTTGTCTGTCACCTGACAAACCCAGGACAAAATTAACACTAAATATAAGGTAATTTAATTAACTCCTCCTATCCCAGCAGGCAGGTCCCAGCACCCTGGGTGCCCTGGGCCCTTGAAAGCAAGGAGTGTTGTTGCACCAGCAGCAGGTAAACACTTAGGTTGTGCTTTCATTATTTTAAGTAGGTGATTTGCAACCCAGGATCTGCATGAAACAACTTTGACCACTAAAGCAAAAGCGTATTTTTTCTTACCCTTAAAGACATGGTAATAAATTGTGTGAAATTCATTCACAGGAAAACATATCTTGTAAAAGTCAGGATGCGTCAAGGAATATGTGTGCTTCTTAGAGGGAAGAGAGAGAGAGCAGAAGACCTGGTTTAAAACAACAACAAGAAGACAGTCTGAAAGGCCACAAAAATAAAGAAAGAAAGAAACTATAATAAATATAAGAAAACATACACTTTGTGAAATTGTTTTAAAGACATTCCTTGAGCTGATATTTTTAAGGGACACAAGGGTCTCTTTTTCCCCCAAATTTCAACTACGCTGACTCTTAACTCTCTCATCACCAATAAACTGGACGTCAACCTAATTCTTCTTCTCATTTTCCTGCTTTCCAAGATTAAGCCAGCCCAAAGGACATGAAACAACAGGTTACGATCTTTATGGCTGCAAACCAGAACCATTCAGTCAGTAAAGATAAAATAGACAAGTAGAAAGGTAGGATGGAAAAACGAACCAGCTTATGGCTGTCAGTGTTAGCAAACTGAGCCTTTGTAAATAGATGGCCCCGGAGGTCCTGGAGAGAATGTGGGCTTTTCATGGGGTCCCTGGAGTGGGAGAACTTAGACATCAAAACAATAAGGAGGTTGTAGCACATTTTCAAGGGTACCTGAAATAAGGCACCTGGGTCAGGAGATAGGTCAATAAAAGCCTGCAGACGTCATTAAAACACAGATCAGCAGATTAACCAAAATCATTAAATATGTTAATTTGCAGTAAGGAAATTAAAACTTTGGGAGAAGCTTGCAGTGGATGGAAAACCTAGCCCTGGGCTCTCTGCTTGGGTGACCTTGAGTGACTTTGTATGTGTGCACTGGTTGTGTTTCCTTGTCTCTTTTATCAGGGAGTTGGAGTCCATGATTTAAATTCACCACAATTCCATTTACTTGGAAACTCAGCACTCTAGACACCCCAAGCAGGTGCTTTTCAGCCACAGCTGCACATTAGAATTACTTTGGGACCTTTTATATATCCCAATGCCTAGTTCCCCTCCCAGACCAGTTCAGTCAAGATCTCTGGGGGTGATTCTAATATGTGGCCAAGACTGAGGATCACCAGACTCTCACTGTCTCTAACAAATAGGACCCAGAGACACCTAAACGTTTCCCTGCCATCCTTGAGAAAAGCTAGCATTTTCTTGATGGGAAGGGATTAAATGAGTTGCTCAATCTCACGCTCCATTTCCTGGCAAATAGATCAGGAAGAATTTGAACAAGTGACAGATAACAGTTGTAGATACCAATAAATTACAAGGGCCCCAAAACTGCCCCCTTGGCTTGCTGACGAACAGAGAGGGACAACGCAGCGTGGGCCATCCCAGGCTGGTGTGTACAGTGTGGGCTATTTGGAGGACCTACAGGGATGTCACTTTGCTTCTTGGGCTAGTGTTACCAGCTTCCACTGAGGCACACCTGGGTACTTACCAATCCATGCCCCTGTAAAGAAACTACCATGATGTATATTGTTGGAGGGCCAACTGTATTTGGAAATAGGGTCATCGCGGAGGTAATTAGTTAAGATGAAGTCATAATGGAGTAAGGTAGGCCCTTAATCCAATGTGACTAGTATCCTTATAAGAAGAGAAGAGACACAGAGATACACGGGGACAACCCCATGCATATTAGTCTACTGGGGCAGCCATAACAAAACACCATAGGCAGGGTGGCATAAATAACAGAAATTTATTTTCTCAAAGTTTTGGAGGCTGGAAGTCCAAGATCATGGTGTTGCCAGGTTTGATTTCTCCTGAGGCTTCTCTCATTGGCTTGCAGATGGCCGCCTGTGCCCTCACATGATAGTCCTTCTGTCTGTTGCCTGTGTCCTAATCTCTTTTTATAAAGACGCCAGTAATATTGGATTAAGGCTCACCCTAATGACCTCACTTTTAACTTTATTATCTTTTTAAAAACCTGTTTCCAGATACAGTCATATTCCGAGGTACTGGGGGTTAGAACTTCAACATATGAATTTGGGGGGACACAATTCTGCCCATAACACCATGTGATGACGGAGGCAGAGGTTGGAGTGATGTGTCCACAAGCCTGGCCCTGTGACATACACCTCTATAGCTCCAGTGCCCAAGTTACCCATTGAATAAGTGAATGAATGAATGAATGAATTTAAACAGGAAAGCAGCTTCCCTGAGGCATTTTGTGCACAGGAAGTCGGCGGCCTTGGATTCTGGCTTATGGCTGGATCCAGCCACTGTGGGGCTTTGGAGCCACCACCTCCCTGACTGGGTGTCAGTCAGAGGAGGGATTCTGTGATGCGGTCACTTTTCTGTGATGCAGTCACTTTTCTTTCAGGTGATGAAGGTAGCAGGAACATTCCCAGCCCCCTCCCCTCGTTTTTTAAATCTTGCTTGCTTTTGGCTCCTGACCTTGCAAGTGAGCTGAGGTGTCTAAATCAGCCCCTTGAAGCCTCTTCAGGAGGAAGGGAGACCTCAAGCGGGGTGAGACCAGGCAGTGCTCCTGAGAAAATACAAAGTTGTGCAGAATCGTAGGCTTGTCTGACAACACCGCTTCCAGGACAACTGGGTCTAAGAATGATTTTTAAATGTGGGAGGAAGGGAGAGAAGGGGCAGGGTCAAGCAAGGGGGCCCCAAAGCGGAGCTGAACCAATTAGATCAGCTAACGACAGGCAGCCTTTACCCCTGGCAGGAATCACCCCAGCAAGCCACGAGTGACAAGAAGCCGCTGAGAGGTGCCCACTTTTTCAAAGGGAAAGTGTAATTTGTAAATAATCAACATCTTAAGCTATAAACAATCAGCCTTGCCTTCTCCCAGATTTACTGATGCTTGAGTGACTAAAATTCACGGTGTTTTTCCAAACCAACTTCCTTAATTTGTGGCCCCGTGTTCATCAGGACAACAAGTGTCTGGGAGCTGCCTCCAGCTCGCCCTCCAACATCATGAAGGGGGGCTGGGGTCCGAGCACTTTTGCAGTAATTTCCAACATGAGCACAGCCCAGGGCAGCTCGATCATGCCTTTTTTCCTTTCTCACTACGTTACAGCCTGGCCTCATATCTAATAGGATAGGGTATGTTTGTTTTGTTTTAGGATTCTAGCGTTTCAGAAATCACCCATCATTTATCACTCATCTCAGATGAGCAACTGTGGGTGGGGGCGGCTGCATGCGTCTCCTCCAACCCCCTCCTCGCCTCACCCTCTCCCACCTCCCACCCCCAGGGGAAATCAAGAAAAACAAGATTCTACTTGTCCAGGCCCTCCGAGACGCCTCGGAATTGCTGGAATCGTCACAATAAGTGGTAGTAATAGAACCATACACAGGATTGTAAATACAAACTGCTCCGTGGAGTGGCAAAAAATAATGAAGTAATTAGGTGAACTATTATCGGCACCTGTGACTGATTGGTACAAGCACGTTGCTGGCTTTATTATATTGTGATTTGTCAGGAACAATACACGGATTCTGAAGTTCCCTAACTTCTCACCCTATGCTCAGCTTCCCTCTCCCGAGGGCCTCTGTCGCTCCAGGGGAGTAGATGCCCTGGTCCTCGGCTGAGTCCCCAGGATGGGGGATGTGTGTGTGCCGGGGCTCAGCCTGCAGGAACTCACAGCGGAGAAATGAGTCCTGCTTTCCGGCCCATTAGGGTTAATGCCGCTTTAATTAGCAATTGATGTGAAGCCTAAGAGGTGCTATTTATTGCACCATGTCTAGGCTAAAAATGTGCTCCATGGACAGACAGACCCAAACCATGAGCCCACTCTGATCATGTGGGACGATTAAGGGAATGAAAACTTGCAAAACCACTCACTGTTGATTCTCAGTGGAAATGGCCACTCAAATGCTCAATCTGCGTTCTTGCGGCTGGCAAACTGCCCTTCCTCCTAGTTGGGAATCCTGCACAAGTGCCCAATTGCCAGTAATAATAATAATTGTATGACGATAAAAATAGTTAACACTTACGGCATGACTGTGCACCAGGCCCTGTTCTATGCACCATATATATGCTTATTTAGTGTTCACAACCCAGTGAGATAGACATTGTTATCATTCCCATTTTACAGATGGGGAAACTGAGGCACAGAGCAGTTAGGTGGCTTGTCCAAGGTCACAGAGCCAGGTTTCCAACCTAGGCAGTTTGGTGCCAAAGAGCATACTCTCAACCTTTTGCTCACTGCCCCTGCTCAGTGGGCACCTTACAGGGCTATGGATCCAGGGGTAGTGACAGTGTCTCTGGCATAGGCTGGGCACCAAGGAGAGGAGTGAAGAAGTAAAAAAGGGTCATACTAAAAACCAAGGCAAGAAAACTATTTCTCACAGACTTGCCAACTGACTCGGGAGAATCCAGCACCTTCTCTAGCAGGGAAAGGCAGACGTCCAGGTACAATCCTCATGCCTGCAGAAGTATGGATCAGGACTCGTTATCTGGAGAAATGTATGCCATGGACAGGGTAAATCATTTGCTGAGTGCCACAGACACACGCAGGCTTCTTCTGAGCTGCCTTCCACCCAGAACCTCTTGGTGTCCACAAACTTTGGCTGCTTACTTAAGGATTTAAACTTTCAACCAGTAGAGTTGAATTGGTAGCTGGTTTGCTCACAGCACCCAATCAACAGTTCTGGTGCAAGGAAGCTGAGCTGAGGACTTGGCCGGATAACAGGTTAAACAGTTCCCTTTGATCTCAGTTTTCTCATCTGTAAAATGGAAATAATGACCCCATCTGCCTCATAGTCTGTGAAGATTAAATGAGTAATAAGTGTTAACCGCCAATTACTATTATTTTATACAAAGGTGGATTGTCCAAGAAGCTAATGAAGCTTAAGCTTCAGGCCCTTATCTTGTATGACCTCTTCCCCTATATTTTGTATTGATAACTTTGTTTTTTTTTCTTAAAGAATTTTTCCAGACTTTATAAGCTTCAGGCCCCTCGAACCTGGGTTCGTCCCACGATTATCTTAAAAATGAAGCATTTGATTTGGCAAACTGCTACAAACCCGCCTAGCTCAAAATTGCTAAGCTTCTAGGTATTAGACATGAAAACACGTGTAAAGGACTCTCCTTTGTGGACATGGGGACAAACTTCTTTCAATGAAGACAAAAAGCCATAGAAGAGAGCATGTGCTAAACTTGTTTAAGGTGACCTACTCATCCCAGTCTGCCCGGGGCTGTACAAGTTTAAAAACCAGAAGCACCATGTCTCATAAACCTCTCCATCCTGGGCAAACCAGGTTGCTTTGTCACCTTACCAGTTGAGGACAGAAGCATGTCACTGTTATTCACCACAGGTCTCCCAGCTAGCTGAGTGCCTTGGCGCCTGGTAGGTGCCCTCCCAGTAAATATTTGTTGGATGGATGGAGTGTGAACCACCCACCAGTACCTTATGAGCTCAGAGGAGGGAGAGTGTGCAGTGATTTGAGGTAGGCAGGTATATTTCAAGGAAATCCAGCCTCAGAAATAAGCCTGTGATGAAGGTGAATCAGAAAATGGCCATTCTTGGTGGGAAGGGGGGAGCATTGTGGAATGTGATGAGGGGAACTCCCTTAACACAGCGGGGCTGCCCAGACCCCAGAATACTTTCTGTTTACCTTTGTGTACATGATCACAAACAGTGTGTCTTCCACTCAGAGTCTCCATGTCATCATGTTCTCCGCTTGGAAACAATGCCTGTGTCCCAGGCAGAACCCCAAATACAAGCTGTATCTGGTTGGGGGCAAAGGATGCCCCAGGCAGGTTGGCAGCAGGCTTTAGGCATGCGGGTGAGCTCCTCAAGCCCCGATTCCACATGCTGTGTAGACCCCAATTACCCGAGGACTTCGAGATCAAACAGCCCGACTGTGCTGCACGGTGAAGTCGGAGGTCCTAACTCTCCTGTGTGCTACGCTTTTCCAGCCAGACTGTGCAAAACATTGCATTTGCATTTATGTCCTCCTGAGCCCCAAACCTTCCAGAAATTGTCTCGGGTTATCCCAGCAACATCTCTATATAAAGTGGACAGAGGAGAGAGTTAAATATTCTAAAAAGAATCGTGTGTTTCCTGCTGGACTGGGCAGAATATCAATGGCAACCACAGATGGCTTTATCCAAACCACACACTCCTGCTTGGCCAAGAACACAGCATTCAAAAAATGTAATTTATTTTTATTTTTAGGTATATTTTTTAAAGGGTAGGGTTGGCTTGTGGGAAAAATATTTTGCATTATCCCTTGGCTGAGCTGTGGAATATGCACAGAGGACTTGATAGAAAATAGGAAAGCCAGGAAGACACCAGTCGCCAGACACTGGGATTTTGCAAATTTTATTTTCCTTCCCTCTCATAGTAAAAACATACAAGATTTGTAGTGAGGAACAGTGCTGCCAAAAATCAGTCTGATTTCCTTTTCAACTATAACATCAGTTAATAGGTAAATATTCCAGAAAACATAGTCACTTCTAACATTTAAGATTAAGGAAAGCAGAAAGGTCTGGATTTTTTTTTTTGTAGACATCTAAATATGTGGCATCAATAGAGACCTAAGCCTACAAATCTGATTTATTTTTACGTACCAGAATTTTTTTATACTTCTAGCTTTCAGACAATGGGGTTTTAAAATTGATAATGGTGCACTAAAACAATAAAAATTTTCAAGATTTTTTTTGATATGTGACTTTACCTGTATAATAACCAGAATCTTCACATTGCTATTTGTATACAGCCTTTTCTAAAACTGAACAATTCAGACACCTTAACTTGATAAATGTTTTCCTTAAAATACGTAGTCTTTTGATAGAGTGAAAAATAAATGTTTGAGATATAGCTGAAGCTCTATCACGATTTATGGATCGGGATTATAGTTCAAAAGACAAATGCAAATATCTTTTGAGGCTGAGCATTTTATACTGAAAACATATATTTACAATGGAAATTAACATGAAGGAGAAATGATCTTGTAGGATTTTCTATTTTGGAACTAATATGCTAAACTATTTCTTATTTGATCGTTTTAAAAGGCAGTTAACATGACTTTGAAATCTGTATTTTTCACGTGCTGAAAACACGCTACTGTAGAAAACCAGTGAGAAACAAAATTTTCCTGTCCGTGAGATTCTTAAACTACTTGTCTTAATTTACCCTCAAATACCAAATTCTCTTTCCACTATTCCACTGTGCTCATACACTGCTTATTTAACCATTTTTTTTGGTGAAATTTATGGCTAAATGACTTATTGTCTCACTTTGAATTGTCTTAAACATACTTAATGCTGATGCTTAATGCAAAAAGAACTCAAAGTCCTCACTCTATTTTGGACTCATTGCATTAAAAGAATAAACCTTGAGATATTTATTTTCCACTACTACTTTTGGATTTATTAATTCTTTTACTATAATAGTCCCCAATTAGAAAGTTAAAAATGAGATTATCGATAATTGTGAAATATAATATTGTAATCCATAGCAAAACATCACGATTTATGCATCTATTTAAGAACTAAGATGTCTTATGAATTAGCCTCTAATGCTGGATAAAACGAGGCACCTGCCACAGAATCTTCCCCCTCCCATTTCAGCAATGCCGAGCAGTCCTCTGGGTTGTAGAAGTCATGGCCAGGTCGTGGGTTTCTGCACACAGTGACGGTTTCTGTGGGAAAAAGGCTGCCCATGTCATGCTACTTACCTTGCTTTATACAACTGTTGGCAGGCAAGGGTGTCTCCGATTGCTTCTTAGTTTTGCTTATTTGGATCCAGAAAGAAACCTTTCCCCTGACTAGTTACTTCTTAGTTGTTCCTTTGACACACGGGGATTTTTGAAAATACTGTGGCATGCTTTCCTCAAGGGTTCCTCTCAGTTTAAAGCCTCAAAGATAGAGAAAAGTAGAGTGGCTGCCCGACAGGAGCTCAAATTCGGAACAGTCAAGCGTGTTCCAAAAGCCTTTCCCACGGCATGAGCACAGTTTCACACACAGCCACGAGATGGCGTATGACAACCACTTGTGCCAGCCGCAGGGACGCCTTCTGCCTCTGTCTATAAGGAAACAAATGCGTTCTAAAACAATTCCTCCAGGGCAATATCACTATTGGATTATTATGAGCATCTCGATCTTTAGATGTAAACTTAAACGGCCCTGATTTACATTTTGGAAGTGGAGATTTTCACTGTAAGAGCCTTTATCAGATGAATGTGGTTGCATTTACATGTCACTGTTAATAAACAGTGACATGTAACGTGTATCTACGCATTCACCTACCAATGCTTCCACAAACAGTTACTGTCTAATGTGTGTGAAATGTTACTTGTGCTTCTAAAATGTTGACAGAACATTTTACTACCTAAAATTAATACAAGTATCACAAAAGAAAGACTTCAATTCCATGTTGTAATATTGGGCCATTGACATAAAGTTAAAACTAAAAATGCCTCTGGAATTTCAGTAGCTTCATTTCTTGATATGGAATAAATTTGAATATCAGGGACCAAAAAATTTACATGAAGCACCTTTTGTCTTCTCCCCTTCTCATAGCAGAATATGATTCCCTTGTCTTAATAAGTGGAAGCTCCTGTAAAGAAAAACAAATTTTAAAAATATACAAGTTCTATAGTGGAGTCAGTTTTCTCTTTTGTGTTCGTTGTCCCCAAGTATAGGAATGACGTATTTCACGGCATGATTTTTTTTAAAAGTCTATTTACTGATAAACCTTAAAAATAATTGCTTTATCACAAAGTGTTCAGAAAAACACGAGAAGACTCCAAAAGTTAGTTCCACACCGGTGGAGTGAATTAAAAAAATCTATATCCAAGATCTATTTCACTTCTAAAAGTCAATGGTTTAAAAAAGTTAGGAGCATTTGAATTCTTTCATCCTTCTCAAAATAGGTGTGATATTTCTTCTAAGCCAACCTCTAACCAAAAGAAAAGAATGGTTTCATTTTTAGACTTACTGGATGTTTGTTTGAACTAAAGAATTAGTTGCATTTCAAAATAAGGACATGCCTAATGAAATGATTAAAACATACAGAGCATTAAATTATAAGCAGATGGGGGTGAAACTAGGGGGAGAGGTAAGTCTGCTAGAGACCTGAGTCCAGGGAAGCTGACAGCTCCGGGTTTTCCTCAACAATACACAAGATGATTGTTTAAGCCACAGAAGGTAAGAAAACAACCTCCAGAAGAAAAATCTCTCTCTTTTTTTTTTTTTGCATGCGTGATAGACAGCAACCTGCAAGAAGATCCAGAAAGTAAAATCCATGGGTATTCTAACAGTTTAAGGAAATGGCCATTATGGAAAGAAAACGAGCATTCACAATGACGCCTGGAAAAGGAACCAGGAGCAACCCTGCAAATGTATCATAATAGGAAGAGGTCCTATGAGAGCGAAGGGATCAGAGAGGCCCAGAATAAGCAACAGTTCAGGATTTGGATCTTCATCTTCAGTTCAGGGAGACAGGCATCTCCCTGGCTGTTGTCGGGTCTCAGTTATTCATGAAATGCCTTCTCTCTTCCTTTTTCCCTGAAATTTATCATTAAAATGCTGCTCTGCATCGTTAGAAGATTAAGAGTTTGATGAGGTAGAGTTTGCAACAGCTAAAAAAGAAGTTTAGCAAATGGGAGCAAATCACAGACTTGTGCAAACTGTTAAGTGGCACTATATGGTACGGCAGAATCCACGAGAGTTTTATCTTGAATTTCTATCAGGCTGCATTCAGCAGGAGCTGGTTCCCTGGAAACTGGCATTTTATTTTTTTTTTTTTAAATCTCTGTCATGTCTCTATCTTTCCTGGATATACAATAGCAGTTTTGACTCATTTGAGCTGCTTTCCTGAACAGTGGCACCAATTGTCTCCAAGTGTGGGTTAATGGATGTAGGTCTAGAGATAAAGGAAATAAACCCTCTAAGATGTTGTCTAATTTTTAAAAGGCATCTCACCTTCCTCAGCTGTCTGTCTTCTTTGTGTTGGGTGTCTGCAAGGAAGAGGACAGCACTGCAGTGGCGACTGTGGCTTGCACTCAGGGCCAGCCGGGTTCCGAGTGAGGGTGAGGGGTCACCTTCAGAATCGAAATCAGTTCTTGCTTCAATAGCAGAAAGAACACGGCGGACAGGAGTCAGTGCACACACACAGACACTCTCCCCACCCCCACCTCCCATCCATCCAAGCTGCTGCCCCCATGTGTGTCTGCTGGACTTTTACATCAGCACTTGTGTGTGTGGCCGCACAGCAGTGAGCACATCTCTAAAAACTGACCAGTCATTGCAGAATCTTGTTTCCCCAGCATCGTCCACCAAGAGAAGGTGCGAGCTACTAATATCACCTTGCCTTGTGCCTAATTACAACTCTCAGAGCCATCTCTGCCAGGAGACAGGGTTATGTGCTCAGAAATTGAGGGGCTGGGTCTCCTTCCCAAATAATTTGCCCCATTTACCAGGAAGGTCTGGTTTAGCAGAATGCTTAGCTATACCAACCGCGTTGGCTGGTTAGGGAACAGTGTCACTCCTCCCAACTTCTGCCTCTGAAAAAGATCTTAATCTTTTCTCTTTAATTTTTAAAGTTCTGTTGTATGTGTCCTATAGTAAGCCTCTTTCAGTCTTTGGAAAGAAGATAGGCCATAGATGTATAAATTTAACACTTGTGTACAGGAATATATAAATAGTATCTACCGAAATTCCACTATTGGAGATGAACTCTTTGGAAATTTGACAGCGTTCCCCTATTCTAGGAGAATCGCACATTCTCTAGGATGTTAACACCTCATACCTTTACCAGCTACTGGCCAAAGTTGGAGGTGGGGGCCCGGAGGCTGGGAAGAGGATGGGAGTTAGTTGGCCTCTGAACCAAAGCAGAGCTGACCAGGTTTGGTGAGGAAATGAGACAAGACTGAGCAATGGGGGCAGGTGTGGGGAGAGACACGCTGTTGTCGGGATGGGAAGGAGGTGACGGCACGTGTGAGCCACTTCCTCACCTTTTCCTGGTCCCTCCAAGATCCTATGGGAACCAAGCGATGCCAGTGGCTCAGCAACTGGACTGGGAGGAGCGAAAATCTCGATTTGAGTTTCTGGCTCTGCCTTGAATTATGTCCTTTAAAAACCTGGTCAAGGGGTTGTCATCATGATGGTTGTCATTGTCATCCCCATGACTGTCATGATCATCATTGTCACCATCATCATCATCATGGTGGTAGTAGAAGCTGATGTATTGGGGTCTGACCACATTCAAGGCCCCGTTCTAAGCAGTTCACCTGCACTTTGCCATTTAAGCCTCCAAGTCACCCTAGGAAGTATGTTCACGTTCACCCCAAGCCCTGGTAGGAACAGCACTTGGCACACAGCAAGCGACCCAAGAGAGCAGTCACGGTGGCATTCCATGTGAAGCACCCTCATGGGAAGAGTTCTTTGGAAGAGAACAGAGGGAGCTCTCTGACTTCTTAGGTATCAAAGAGTGGTTAATCTCTGCTAGTTCGTTGAGCATCTATCCCACGTCCTTGTGGAAAATGCGAGGCTGCTGGCTTTGCAGGCCCCACTGCACCTGGCATGTTATACTGGGCACACAAAGGTTAGTTTACGAGGGATTTGGAGATGCGGAGGGGCTAGCGCTTGCCCTTGAGAAGCTGTCCCCAGGGACGAGGAGAGGAGATGCAGTGTGGTGAACGGCGTAAGGGAGAGCAGCACAAGGCAAACGTCCAGAACACATGCCTCCCGTGCTCTCAGCGCCACGCAGGCTCTCTCCACCTTCCCTGGCCCAAGGAGCACCTGCGGGAGGTGATTAAAGATGCAGACAACTGAGCCTTGTCCCACAGATGCTGATTTGCTGACTCTGGAGTGGCCAGGGAATTGGCATTTTTACCAAGTTTCCCAGGTGATCCTGATGCTGGGGGCCATGGACTCCTGCTGAGAAACAAAGACCTAGAGGAGACAGAGATCAGAGTGGACTAGGGTGGTGTTTAGGGGGCTTCATGGAGGAGCAGGGAGGCATTGAGTGGGCCTTGACCCTTATCACAACTAGGACTGTTTACCCCAGTTGGGGGCCCTGTACTTTCCATCAACAAACCACAGCTCTTCGAGACTGGAAGCAGGAAGGGGAAGCAGACACAAGACCAAGTTGTGCATCCTGCTTTGGGAGCAGATGCTTGGGAAGATGAGACAAGGCTCCGATGAGCTCGGAGGCCCCACGGTGCAGTCCAGGGACTTGCCCAGCCAGGAGGAGGCTGAGGGGGCCTCACTCAGCTTTTCCTCCAGCTGCCTGGATGGAAACAGCTGAACTTCAAAAGGAGCATGGGGTTTACCCAAGGGCAGCTGTGGATGTGTGAGTGGGTGGGGTGCCAAGGGGAGCTGAGGAAAGGGCTGGAGAGCACTGAGAGAGAGAGAGAGAGAGAGAGAGAGAGAGAGAGAGAGAGAGAGAGAGAGAGAGAG
>NW_007727715.1:358351-359048 GCF_000696425.1 Galeopterus variegatus | reverse complement strand
AAAAAAAAAAAAGCCAACAGGAAAAATAGGGGTTGTGCAGAACAAGAGAACAAGCAAAACAAGGGAATGAGCTGCCAAAGAAAGTGGAATTTCCATCCCTGGAGCTATTCTGAGTGAGAGGAGGGACCTCTTTATTACAGGTTGTTTAGAGTAATGAACTCGATTCCACTGCAATGCATGGGAATGCGCTAAATGACCCAGGCGAAGTTCCTTCCAGTCCAAACAACTCCATAATTATTGACCCAGGTGGCCAGAGAATGGAGAGTCCATTTTCAACTAACTTGCAAAGGCTCTGTTGCCAGCAGTGCTTTGTCATTGACTGGATCGTTTTCAAGTCGTTTCGTTCAGCAAAAGCTCCAGTGGGAAGGTCCACACAGCAACCAGTTAAGCACTTGCTGAGGATTGCAAGGGATCCATCCTTTCTGGCCAAATTTAAATCCTAATTGCATTGTGCGGGCTTAGGACAGGTCCCAAAGGTCTGCTGAAGAATTCTGGGACTCCCAGGAGAAAGAAGAGTAGTAAATATCCTTCATGTTTTCTCTTGCTAGAAAGTTCCATCTATTGGCCTCTAAAGCTGGTTGATGGAGTTTCCCCCCAAGGACTGTCCAGCAGTCTCCCTCCATCCGGTTTTCAATCACGTAGATGTAAAATTACTCTGGCATCCTACTTGCATATTTTCCATGTTTTCTCACCCCAG
>NW_007727715.1:355283-356764 GCF_000696425.1 Galeopterus variegatus | reverse complement strand
CTCACTGGCATTTTCCAACTCCAAAGACCATCAGACTTTTTCTTAAGTTCTACCATTGACTCAATAATTCCATCTGAGTCATTTTTTTTTAGGAAAATAATTCTGAGTGTAGAAAAGCTGTCATGCACAAAGAAGTTTATTGAAGCATCATTTAGAATAGTGAGCAATCAGAAACCACCAAAATGTTCAACCATTAAAAATGGTTGGGTAAATTATGGAATATCTCCTCAAAGGAATAGTGCACAACCATTAAAAAAATGTTTACAGAGGCTTCGCAGGAATATGGAAAACATTTATCACATGAAATTAAGTGAAAAAAATCAGAATACAAAATTTTGTATTTAAATAATTAAAGTGGCACTAAAATATGCATAAAAAGTTTGGAAGAATAAATAGGCATTACTAACATTTGTCTTTAGGTAGTAGTGGTTTTTTATAAATATATTCTTTCTACTTTTCTGAATATAGCATGTTGCATAAAATGAGAGTAGCCCTTAAATAATAATAACAAAAAAGCATTAAAAAAAGAAAAAAAAAAACCCCACTCTATCCTCACCTCCATGCAGGTGAAAGTGTAGCCCATATTAGCTCGTGTTGGACTCGCATGTTCAACTTCCCACTGGGCACTCTGGAGCTAATGCTCCCTCCTAAGTCATCATGGCAGTGTCTAAATGCCACACAGAAGATTTGTGTTCAGAAATATGGTCCACTTCTTGATTCCATGAGTACTGAGCACCTATCATACGTCCAGTGTATCTCACTGAAAAATAAAATGCATATAAATCGACACCCATTTACAACCTCTTTAGAACCAGTCGTTGTCTCTCTGCCCTGCCCTCTCCAGCCTGCTGTACTCAGCTGCAGATGTTGGGGATGAGACCCTGCAGATCTCTTTTCTGCTTGGCAGCAGCTCCTTGTGAGGCTCTGCCATAGGAGGAGCTAGAGGGAGACGCAGGGCAGAGGAGGAAGGAGAGGCTTGTTCCTTCTGCTCGCTCGGGGTCCTGCTTATGTGAGTGTCCCCAGCCTCTGCTTCACCATGGCAGCTGTGGCCGAATCCAGTTTGCAATTTTCTCAGAACTTGCAGAATTAGCCTCATCGTGGCCCTTTGAGACACATATTCTGGCCGGTGCTTCCTCCTCAGAGGTCTTCCTCCTCAGAACCACCCTGCTGGTTCCTCTTCTAAGTTTCTAAGTTGTCATAATCCAACCTCCTTCCCTTTTTTTTCTCCAGCCATAGGGATGTTTGTTGCCTTTGTCAGTAGCTACCTCTGTGATGCTTTAGAATTGTCTCTTTAATCTTTCTGTTTAGTTAATAACCTTTCACCTTATTAACAATTCTTTATATTGAATTATCTCTATTTCAATAGCAGGAGTAGCTTCTGTCACTTGGGTGAGATCACAAATCTCCAATTGCAAATACCCCTAAACCCTCATTCTAATACTTCTCCCTACTTGGCAGAAAAAAAATAGACACCTTCAGCT
>NW_007727715.1:352985-353914 GCF_000696425.1 Galeopterus variegatus | reverse complement strand
TTTTTTTTTTAATAATTTTTTATTTTAAAATAGTTTTAGATTTACAGAAAAGTTAAAAGATGGTACAGTGAGTTCCCATATACCCCTCACCTAGTTTTTCTCATTGTTAACATCTTACATTACCATGTTACATTTGGCAAAATTAAGAAACCGACTCTGGTATATTATTATTAAATAACTCCAAAATTTATTTGGATTTCACAAATTTCTCCACTAATGTCCGTTTTTTGCTTGCATGTCTGGCACCGGGCTGGGATAGCTGGAAGAGCTGGGCCTGTCCAGGTGTCTTTCTCCAAGCAGTCTTTCCCCATGAGTAGCTTGGGCTTCCTCACACAATGGCAGTCTCAGGGGAGCTGGTCTTCTCATATGGCAGCTGGCTTCCTTCACAGTGAGAACTGCATGAGACATGGGGGAGAAGTTGACCATTTCTTCAGGTCTGGGCTGGAAACTGGCACAATGTCTCTTCATTGGTCAAGAAGACACAGAGGCCATTTGGATTCAATGGAAGGGAACATAAACTCCACTTTTGTATGGAAGGAGTGTCAAAAAAGTTGTGGTCACGTCAATCTATTGTAATCAGGTACATCAGAATTACTCTCTTTTGATGCTTTGGCATTTTTTTTTTAACCCTAGGTTTTATTTCTGTTAAGTTTAAACATTGCATATAAATTTAATGTTACCACTGTGTTTTATGAATCTTCAGCTTTTTACAACAACTATACATTTAATGACTAAGAAATGTCTATGGTAATCACAGAAGGCCATTGAAATGAAAGGGAAAGTAAAAAGAACAGAAGAGGTAGCAATATTTTGTCATTTACCAACCCTGACAGCTAAAACATGTGACTCCCAGCAAGTAGTGGACAACTGAAGAAGCTCTGAAATGGGGTATTATTATTAGTGTTTTAATCTCCTGTTTTTTTTTTTTT
>NW_007727715.1:350460-351463 GCF_000696425.1 Galeopterus variegatus | reverse complement strand
AGTCAAGATACAGAGCATTTCTATCAGCACAAGGCCACACCCACTCCCTTCTCAGCTCCACCCCCCTGTTAACCCATGGCACCCACTCATCTGTTCTCCATTTCTATAATTTTGCCATCTAAGAGTGTTACACAAATGGAATCATACAGCATACTACCTTCGGGGACTGGTTTTTCTTTTTTCATTTAGCATGTAAGATCATTATGTGTATCAAGAGTTCATTTCTTTTTATTGCTGAGTAATATTCTATGGTGTGTATGTATCATGGTTTACTTGTTGAAGAACATCTGGGTTATTCCCAATTTTTGGCTATTACAAATAAAACTGTTATGAACATTCATTTAACAGGTTTCTGTGTGAATATAAATTTTCATTTCTCTGGCATAAATTCCCAGGAATGCAATTGCTGCGTTAAATGATAGTTGCATGTTTAGTTTTTTAAGAAACCGACAAACTGTTTTCCAGAGTGGCTGTACCATGTGACATTCTCATCAGCAATGTATGAGTGATCCAATTTCTCCACATCATCTCCAGCATTTGATGTTGTTGCTATTTTAATTTTAGCCATTTTGACAGGTGTTTAGTGACATCTCATTGTGGTTTTAGTTTGCATTTCCCTAATGGTTAATGATGTTGGTCATCTTTTCATGTGCATATTGTCATCTGTATGTCCTTTTCCATGAAATGTCTGTTCATGTCTTTCACCCGTTTTCTAAGTGGATTGTTTGCTTTCCTACTGTTGATTTCGAGAGTACTTTATATATTCTAGATATTAGTCCTTTGTCAGATATGTGGTTTGCAAATATTTTCTCCCACTCCGTAGCGTGTCTTTTCATCCTCTGAACGAGGTCTTTTACAGAGCAAAAGTTTTTAATTTTAATGAAGTGTAATTTATCAAATTTTCCTTTTGTGAAAAATTTTCCTTTTGGTGTCAAGTTTAAGAACTCTGTCTAGCCCTTCTCTAAAGATATTTTTAAATTTTAGTTTTATCTTTTACATTTAA
>NW_007727715.1:347163-348790 GCF_000696425.1 Galeopterus variegatus | reverse complement strand
GATCTTTGATTTCTTTTTATCAGTATTTTATAGTTTTCAGCATATAAGTCCTGTACATGTTTTTTTAGATTAACAATTAAGTATTTTATTTTTTTGAAATGGTAGTAAGTAAATAGTATTGTATTTTTCATTTTGGTGTTGTGTTGTGTTTATTTCTAGTATATAGAAATAAGGTTGATTTTTTTGCATATCTATCTTGTATTCTGTAACCTTTGTGAATTCACTTACTAGTTCTAGGAGTTTTGTTTGTTTGTTTGTTCATTTGTAGATCCCCTGGAATTTCCTATGTAGATAATTATGTCATCTGCAAATAGGGAAAGTTTTATTTCTTCCTTTCCAATCTGTATGCCTTCTCTTTTCTTTTCTTGCCTTATTACATTGGCTAGAAATTCAAGCACTATGTTAAATAAGAGCAGTAAGAGTGGACATCTTTGACTTGTTCCTGATCTTAGGGGGAAAGCATTCAGTCATTCACCATTAAATATAATAGCTGTANAACTCTGTCTAGCCCTTCTCTAAAGATATTTTTAAATTTTAGTTTTATCTTTTACATTTAAATTAGTAAACCGTTTTGAGTTAACTTCTGTGCAATGTGTAAGGTTTAGGACAAGATTACTTTTTTCTCCCTATGGATGTCCAATTGCTCCAGCACTATTTGTTGAAAAGACTGTCTTTTGTCCATTGAGTTGGACCTTTGTCAAAAATCAGTATTTATGACGCAAAGCACAGAGGGATAAATACCACATGTGCTCACTCATAAGTGGGAGCTAAGAGAGAAAGAAGGAAGGAAAGAAAGTCCACAGTGGTGCATTGGACTTGCAGAGGGAGAAAACATACCTTGGGATTCAAAGCGGGAGGTGGGGGAGGAGGAGGGAGGTTGGGGATAATTGGGTGGGGACACAGGGTACAAATGCAATTTGTAGTGATATGCATGCTGCCAGTATGGATCTGGCCTTCATATCTTGGGCACGAGGTGTGAAAATCAGCTTTGTATAATATGAATATTCATAACCAATAAAAAAAATCAGTATTTATGTCAATGTCTTCTGAGTGCTCCATTCCATTCTGTTGATTTATGAGTTTATCCTCTGCCTGTACTGCACAGTCTTGGTTACTATAGCTATATTTAAAAAGTCTTAAAATCTGGAAGATTAATTCCAAATTATTTTTTTCTTTTTCAAGCTTGTTTTAGCTCTTCTAGGTCCTTTGTCTTCCCATAAAAATCTTAGAATAATCTTGCCTATGTCTATAAAAAATCTTGCTGAGATTTTGATATTACAGTTGACCCTAAAACAACACGTTTGAACTCAGGGTCCACTTGTACAGGGAACCTGTGAAACAGAGGGCTGACTTTGCTTGCCTGGGTTCCATACAGCCAACAACTTAACTACTTAAGTTATTTAACTACTTGAGTAATGATGTGGAGATGTCTGCACCCCTAACCCCAGCATTGTTCAAGGATCAACTGTAATTATGTTGAACCTGTACACCAGTTTGGGTAGAATTGTCATGTTTGTTAGTTGAGTCTTCCAATCCATGCATAGAATATCTCATACCACTTATTTAGATCTTTGATTTCTTTTTATCAGTATTTTATAGTTTTCAGCATATAAGTCCTGTACATGTT
>NW_007727715.1:301860-346401 GCF_000696425.1 Galeopterus variegatus | reverse complement strand
ACTTGTTCCTGATCTTAGGGGGAAAGCATTCAGTCATTCACCATTAAATATAATAGCTGTAAATTTTTGGTTGATGCTCTTTATCATGTTGAAGAAATTCCTCTGATTCCTATTTTTCTGAGATTTTTTAAAATCATGAATGGGTATTAAATTTTGTTAAATGTTTTCTGTATCAATTGATACAATCATGAAAATTTTCTGTCATTATGGTGGATTAAATTGATTGATTTTCAAATATTAGACCTGCCTTGCATCTCTGAAATTAGCTCCTTTTGATCATGGTGTATAATTCTTTTTATATATTGCTGAATTCTATTTGCCAATATCTTTTAAGAATTTTTGCATTTCTACTCATAAACAATATTGGTATATAGCTTTCTTTTTTTTTTTTTTTTTTTCTGTCTTTATCTGGTTTTGCTGTTAGAGTAATAGTAGCTTCATCAGATAAATTGGAAAATGTTCCTTCCTCTTCGATTATTTGGAAGAGATTGTGTAGAGTTGATGCTAATCTTAAAATGTTTGGTAGAATTCTCCAGTAAAATCATCTGGGTCTGAAGATTTCTTTTTTGGGAGTTTTTAGGTTATGAATTCAATTTTCTTAATAGTTACAGGGCTATTCAAATCACCTATTTCATATTGGGTGAGTTGTGGTAGTTTGTTTTTTCAAGTAATTGGTCCATTTCATCTGAATTTTCCAATTTATGTATGTAGAGGTTTTCATAGTATTCCCTTGTTATCCTTTTAATGTTTTTAGGGTCTACAGCTGTATTTTATTTCATTCCTGATATTGGTAAATTGTGTATTTTTTTCTTTGTCAATCTTGCTATAGTTTGTCAATTTTAGTTATCTCTTTGAGAGCCAGCTCTTTGTTTCATTGATTTTCTCTGTTGTTTTTCTGTTTTCAATTTCACTGATTTCTGCTTTTGTCTTTATTTGCTTCCTTTGGGTTTATTTTGCTCTCTTCCAGGTCCTTGAGATTGATTCGAGACTTTCTTTTTTCCTAATGTAGGCATTTAGTACTATACATTTTCCTCTTAACACTACTTCATCTATGTCCCACGAATTTTGATATACTGTATTTTCCTTTATAGTTCTATGTATTTGTTGATTTTCCTCTTTGACCCATGGGTTATTTAGAAAATTCTTTTTTGACATCCACATGTTTGGAGATTTTCTTCTTATCTTTCTGTTATTGATCTCCAGTTTGAACCCATTGTGGTCAGAGGACACCCTTTGTTTGGTTTCAATTCTTTTAAATTTGTTGAGGTTGTTTCATAATCCAGGATGTTGTCTATTTTGGAATATGTTCCATGGGCACTTGAAAAGAATGGGTATTCTGCTAATGTTGGGTGGAATCATTTCTAAATATTTGCTAGATTCTAATGGTGTTATTGAGTTCTATGTCCTTGCTGATTTTCTGTCCGTTTGTTTTATCAATATAAAGAGAGTTTGTGTGCAAATGCAATTGTGAATTTGTCTATTTCTCCTTTCAGTTCTATCAGTTTTTGCTTTATGTATTTTGCAGCTAGCTCTGTTGTTTGATTCATACACATTTAGGATTGCTATGTCTTTTTAGTGGATTGATCCTTCTATCATTACATAATGCACGTCTCTTTCACTGGTTATTTTCTTCACTGCGAAGTCCTGATTTTCTTTAATTTGCATGACATATCTTTTCCATTCTTTTTCTTTCAACTTGCCTGTCTTGTATGTGAAGTGAGTTTCTTGTAGACAAAATATACTCAGCTCATGTTTTTTAATCCACTCTGCCAATCTCTAGGTCTTTTAATTGGTGTATTTAGACCATTTACATTTAAAATTATTGTTGAAATGTTAGGTCTTAAGTCTGTGATTTTATTTTACTTTATGCTTATTTTCTCTGTTTTTCATTTCTGTTTTCTTTTTTCTGACCTCCTGCAGTTCACTTGAACATTTTTTAGAATTCCATTTTGATTTATCTATAGTGTTTTAAATATATCTTTTTCTATAGCTTTTTAAGTGGTTGCCCCAGGTATTACATTATTTATACATAAGTTATCAGTCTACTTGGAAACATTCTTTCATCAGTTCAAATAAAATGTAGAAACATTATTTCCCTTCATATCTATGTATTCTTCCCCATATAATAAAATTGTGTAAATGTTTTCTTTAGTACTTTTAGAACTACATCAGACAGTGTTATAATTTTTGCTTCAATCATCAGACATAATTTAAAAGACTCAAGAGGAGAAAAAAAGTCTACTGTATTCACCCATATTTTTGCTTGCCATATTCTTTTCTTTTTCCTGATATTGTAAGATTCCTTCTTTTATCATTTCTTTTCTGTATGGAAAACTTGTGTTAGCTATTCTTTTAAGATAGGTCTGCTGGCAACAAATCCTATTAGTTTTTCTTCACCTAAAAATGTTTTAATTTCCTTTTCATTCCTAAAGGACATTTCTCCTGGATATAGGGCTCTGGGTTGACAGAACAAGATTGTGCCACTTCCTTCTGGACTCCATGCTTTCTGATGAGAAGTCCACTGCCACTAGAGTTGTGTTTTGCCTAAAGGTAAGGCTTTGTCTCTTTCTCACTGCTTTAAGATTTTTTCTTTGTCTTAATTTTAAGAGGTTTGACTATAATGTGTCTTGATGTGGATTTCTTTGGGCTTATTCTGTCTTGGGTTCACTCAGCTTCTTGAATCTGAAAATTTATGTGTTTTGCCCAGTTTGGGATGATTTCAGCCATTACATCTTCCAGTGCATTTTCAGCTTTACCTTCTTTATCTTTCTGGAATTCCAATGGTACAAATATTAGACCTTTTAGCAATGTCACATAGGCCCCTGAGGTTCTGCTCATTTATTTTCAGTCTGATTTTTCTCTACTGTTCAGATTAGGTAATTTCTATTGTTCTCTCTTCACATTCAATGATTCTTCTTCTCTATTCATTCTGCTGTTGAGTCCATTTCTTAGATTTTTTTATTTAAATTGCTGTATTTTTCAGTTATAAAATTTCCATTTGGTTTTTCTTTATATCTCCTATTGCTTGGCTGAGACTCTTTTTTTTTTGTTTGTTTCAAGTTGTTCATAATTGCTCATCAAAACATTTTTATGATAGCTGCTTTAAAATCTTAGATAATTTGAACATCTTTGTTATCTCAATGTAGGCATTTATTGTCTTTTAAAATTTAGTTTGATGTCTTGATTTCTGGTATGATGAGTGATTTTTTATTGAAGTGTGAAAATTTTGAGTGTAATTTTATGAGACTTATCTTATGTTTTAGTTGTTTTCTCTCTCTCTCTCTCTCTCTTT
The DNA here is from genome assembly GCF_000696425.1 of Galeopterus variegatus. NCBI lineage: Eukaryota > Metazoa > Chordata > Mammalia > Dermoptera > Cynocephalidae > Galeopterus > Galeopterus variegatus. The sequence goes on along the minus strand of NW_007727715.1, from coordinate 343,109 downwards.
CTTTCGACACTGCTCTGGACGGAAAAACGGGAGCATCACCTCATTATGGCCAGGTAGGGGTGAAGTTCAGTTTCCTTTTGGCCTCTGTTGACACACTATTTAGAGGGAAGGAGTTCCTTATTAGTGCTATGTGGGTGTGAGAGTTCTCCTTCCCCACTAGGCCTTCACTGACACCCCAGGGTGGGGTGGCCTCCCAAATGCTGGAAGGTTGTACAGTTCCTGACTCTTCAGGTCCCTCTGATGCCACCCCAGTGGAGTGGTGTAGTGGGGTAGGGGTTAAAATTCAGGCTTCTCATATGGTCTTTGCTGAGAAGACAAGGACATGGGGGGGTTGTGGGTTGGGGAACTCTTTACCACCTGGCAGGGATGAAAATCTTGGCTATGTGACCATCTCTAGGACAGCCCCAGCAGGGATGGGTGTGGGTTTGGGTGCCCCCTTACAGCCTTGTAAGAGTGGAAATCTAGATTCATCACTTGGCCTTTGATGTCATGGGTGGGGGTTGGGGCCACAGTGTTTTCTGTGACATTTAGCTACAGCAGAGTGGTTGTTTTAAAAAGCTTTCTTTCTTGCTAGGCTGCCCCTTTCCTTGTCCTCTGGCTAGAGAGAGCAGACTTTTGTTGGGGCACATTTGTCTGTACCTGTTGGCGTTTACAGATTGCTGGCTTCTCCCAGTCTGGGCTATATGAGGCAAAAAGGAAATCCTGAGAACTTGCCACGGTGTTGCTCTTCAGGTCCCATGGTCCCTAACTCATCTTGCTAGGGATGGTCCCTTTCTCCACCTTGCAGAGTCTTCTTCTGTTTGTTTTGTATATAAAGTCCAGGATTTGTAGCTGCGTTTAGAGAGAGTAAGAGGGAAAAGTACATCTACTTCATCTTCCCCACAAGCTGAAGTTCTCATTTATTGTTATTTTCGTAGAAAATAAAGATTTTTCTTTAAAAAATTTTTTTGAAGGTATAGGTTGCACAGAAGGAAAACAAATTCAGCAAAAATAAAGCAAACTTAGATGTGAAATATGGAGATAATTACCCAGCAAGTTCTTTTTAAAGAACTCTTCAATCATTAAGACTGTTTAAAACCCTTACTAAATAAAAACAATGCTCCTTTATATTCAGTTCTTTATACTTTCTTAAGTACTTTCTTTTCCTTTATCCTATTTGATCCTGCTGGAAACCGTGTAAAGGAAGTAAGGCAAATACTATTATCCCAATTTTACACAAAAGGAAATGGTACTATAAAAAACAGAACAAATCATAGGACCCACCAAAAAAAATTTATACTAAACAATTGGTATATTTGGTTCTTACTGTGAAATAAGTAATTAGCTTTTATAGAAAATAATGAAAACTAATCTTTTCATAAGGCTTTCTTCCCTATCATCTAAAAAAAGAATATTTTACCTGCTATCATGCTTCCAGTTTCCAACCATGAGAACACTTGTTTGGAATCAACGAGTGGATGGGAATTTACTACTTCTCCACCCCCTTCAAAAATAATGCACCATAACTCCTCCAACTCATGAATCATCTTTTGAAAGTCTTGAGTTATATTCTGAATCCTCATCTGGACCCAAGCTGGTGAAATGGCATCTTCTTTGAATTTCAGATTCCTCCTGTGCAATGGAAGCCAAGCCCCACAGTGCTTCCTCCGCCGCCTTCACACGTGCAGCTCGCTGAAACATGGGAACCATTCTGGGGAACACGTCAGGATGAAATGAGATGGTACCTGTTCTGACCTTGAATTACAGACAAAGAACACTGTTGCTGAATTTTTCTTGGGCACAAAAGAATCTCACATGGTGGAAAAATCCCTCAGATCTGAATCTCCACCATCTGCCTACAGAGGCAGAGAACGTAGAGGAATTGACTGATCAGGGAGCTTTTTCTTGCAGATCCAGCACAGAGAATCTCTGTTTACTTTGGTGGTTGTGTGCAGATTTAAAAGATTCAAATATAGAATCTACTGAAGAGAAGAGTGAAGCAAAAAAATACATTAAAATTTGAGATATCTTTTATAAAATCTTGATAAGGAACTGTTTGAGAGTAAGGCAATCAAGGCTGGCAGAGTGTAATACTGAGTTAATTGAGGTGCTCAGTAATGTCCCACCCATAGATCCAAAGCATTATGGCATGGAGAAACAGTTTCCCCAACTAGACTAGTTCATTCTTGGGAATTTCTATTCAGGCTTTCCTCTTCGTTCTTGGGAGTTCCTATTGCCCATCACCTCTGTTTAAGGCAATTTCTGAGGGTAAGAAGACTCAGTTTCTGCCTTCAGGAAGCTTCCAATCCAGCTAAGGAGGCCAGACCTAGAGACAAAAAGATGAGGAGGTACTACTGGGTGGCACAAACATGTAACTGTTTCTGCTGTTTTTATTCTGTGCTGGCCGTAGGAAGTAGGCCTGAAATGTAGAGGGGGAAGAGATTTCAGCCACAGAGAAGAGAGGAAGAAAGACACCAGGTGGGTCTCTGCCCTGTTGTGAGGGGCAAAGAGTGGAGATGCCTCTAGGACCATTGCTAAGGAGAAGGTTTATAGAGGGACATAGCAATAAAGGGGCTCAAGAGGAAGGGACAGGTAAGACTGGGACTGTGTCAGGCAGGGAGGGAGAGCTCCTAAAGGTCAGTGAGGAAAGAAGTGGCACACAGCAGGAGGCACATTAGGAAGCCGAATCTGGCAGTGGGAATAAGATGGATTGCAAAGAAGAGATCTGCAAAGCGTGGTGACAGGCCATTTGTTTAGGAAGAAATGTTCCCTTTTCATTTAAACAACAAACTTCTGTAAAGCAATAATCAATTTACATTCTCTTGATCTGTTTACAAATAATATGGTCACATAAATGACCACAATCCAAATTGAGCCAAGTTCAAGGTTTGTCAACTCTGGGGATTTCTCTAATGTAATTGCAAAACCATTATTCAACATCCTCTGAGCATCTTCTGAGTCCATGCACTGAATTGTGCTCCAAAACCTAATTTATAATGTAGAACTAAAACAACCATTTTCTTTTTACTCCCTAAAAGGAGAACATCTCACAATTTTAAAATGCTACATTTACTCAAAATTATAAAATTTTGCTTCATGTTTCTGCAAACATGATCTAAACCCTGGGTGCATCAGCTGCCTATCCTTATGCAGGTCCCCTCTCCCTACGGTATCTGCAGCCTTGGGCCTCAGCCTCGGAGCTGAGAGCTGCCCCTCAAGCCTCCTCCAGCTGGAGAGAAGAAAGGACCACTTAGGTCACCCAGTGAAGGCTTTTCTTTTCTTTCTTTCTTTCTTTTTTTTTTTTTTGGTGGCTGGCTGGTAAGGGGATTCAAACCCTTGACCTTAGTGTTATCAATGCTGCATTCCAACCAACAAAGCTACCCTACCATCCCCTGCTGCCTATCTTCGAGGGAAAAATTAAATAATTAAAAAAAAAAAAAGCCCAACTAAAAAGTTTACATACAACTAGAAAGAGGTTGGTTGGATTTATCTGAGCATTCAGATCTAGGAATTTCCTTTGAGCCCACCATTTACAAGCCTTTCACTTTATAGGTGAGGCTGTTGAAGACTAGAAGAGTTTTGGGGCCACCTGTCTGCTGGATTCACCCCACAACACCCCACCTCTTGATGCTCCCTAGGATGAACGTATATTCTAAATATCTCTCATCTCAAATGCATTAAGTATTTTCAGGATGGAAGAGGGGGAAAATACTTGTCCCCCCCAGAAATCTGATTCAACAAAGTTTACTGAGAGACCGTCTGCAGGAAGAATCGNTGTAGAGGGGGAAGAGATTTCAGCCACAGAGAAGAGAGGAAGAAAGACACCAGGTGGGTCTCTGCCCTGTTGTGAGGGGCAAAGATTGGAGATGCCTCTAGGACCATTGCTAAGGAGAAGGTTTATAGAGGGACATAGCAATAAAGGGGCTCAAGAGGAAGGGACAGGTAAGACTGGTGTCAGGCAGGGAGGGAGAGCTCCTAAAGGTCAGTGAGGAAAGAAGTGGCACACAGCAGGAGGCACATTAGGAAGCCGAATCTGGCAGTGGGAATAAGATGGATTGCAAAGAAGAGATCTGCAAAGCGTGGTGACAGGCCATTTATTTAGGAAGAAATGTTCCCTTTTCATTTAAACAACAAACTTCTGTAAAGCAATAATCAATTTACATTCTCTTGATCTGTTTACAAATAATATGGTCACATAAATGACCACAATCCAAATTGAGCCAAGTTCAAGGTTTGTCAACTCTGGGGATTTCTCTAATGTAATTGCAAAACCATTATTCAACATCCTCTGAGCATCTTCTGAGTCCATGCACTGAATTGTGCTCCAAAACCTAATTTATAATGTAGAACTAAAACAACCATTTTCTTTTTACTCCCTAAAAGGAGAACATCTCACAATTTTAAAATGCTACATTTACTCAAAATTATAAAATTTTGCTTCATGTTTCTGCAAACATGATCTAAACCCTGGGTGCATCAGCTGCCTATCCTTATGCAGGTCCCCTCTCCCTACGGTATCTGCAGCCTTGGGCCTCAGCCTCGGAGCTGAGAGCTGCCCCTCAAGCCTCCTCCAGCTGGAGAGAAGAAAGGACCACTTAGGTCACCCAGTGAAGGCTTTTCTTTTCTTTCTTTCTTTCTTTTTTTTTTTTTTGGTGGCTGGCTGGTAAGGGGATTCAAACCCTTGACCTTAGTGTTATCAATGCTGCATTCCAACCAACAAAGCTACCCTACCATCCCCTGCTGCCTATCTTCGAGGGAAAAATTAAATAATTAAAAAAAAAAAAAGCCCAACTAAAAAGTTTACATACAACTAGAAAGAGGTTGGTTGGATTTATCTGAGCATTCAGATCTAGGAATTTCCTTTGAGCCCACCATTTACAAGCCTTTCACTTTATAGGTGAGGCTGTTGAAGACTAGAAGAGTTTTGGGGCCACCTGTCTGCTGGATTCACCCCACAACACCCCACCTCTTGATGCTCCCTAGGATGAACGTATATTCTAAATATCTCTCATCTCAAATGCATTAAGTATTTTCAGGATGGAAGAGGGGGAAAATACTTGTCCCCCCCCAGAAATCTGATTCAACAAAGTTTACTGAGAGACCGTCTGCAGGAAGAATCATCTCATCTCAAATGCATTAAGTATTTTCAGGATGGAAGAGGGGGAAAATACTTGTCCCCCCCAGAAATCTGATTCAACAAAGTTTACTGAGAGACCGTCTGCAGGAAGAATCGTACTGAGCACTGAAGAGGCGAATGACGAAGGCCCAGCTGCCCAGCAAAAGCTCAAAGCCAGAAAGGGGAGGGGACAAGTACAAAGTGATTAACATCCAGGTTGAGAGTCAAGGATGGGCAAACTGCTGACAGATGACACATGCATGAGCACTAGGTAGAGTTGCCCTCGCAAGAAGCAGCTGGTGGACAAATCAGTCTGAATTTGGGGCCATCTATGCCTGTAACTTTATCCAAAAGTTACAGGGTGGTGGTTTGAAACCACTGTCTGCTCCTGCGCTGCATCGCACACCTGTCCCCATCCGCAGTCACAGTGGCCTCTCATGGCACCCAGTTTGGGCTACTCTAGAATGAGGACACTCATTCCCCCATCCACTTGCCATGTCCTACCCCAGGCTTGTCAGGAGTGACTTGCACATAGGTCACATACTCAGACCTTTCTAAGTTAAATGAAAAAATCTCTCTAGCCATTTTCTATTGATGCTTTGGTAGAGATTTAATTTATTTAAATAAATTTTTATCCTATTTCTTAAAGAAAACAACAACAACAACAAAACATGAAGTTTAAAGTACCTAACAATAATCCAGTGGAATAATAAAATAAAAAACTAAGTGTATTAGTTTCCTAGGGTGGCTGTAACAAATACCACAAATTGTGTGGCTTGAAACAACCGAAATTTATTCTTTCACAGTTCTGGAGGCCAGAAGTCAGAGACCAAGGTGCTGGCAATGTTCAGCTCCCTTTTAATGCTCTGGGAAAGAATGCTTTCTTCCACCTTCCTAGCTTCTGGTGGCCCTGGCAATCTTTGGTGTTCCTTACTGTGTGGCTGCATCAGCCCCATTTCCACCTCCATTATCACATGGCCTTTTCCCTGTGTCTCTGGTTGTATCCTCTCCTCTTCTCATGAGGACACTAGCCATTGGATTTAGGTCCCACCCTAATCTAGTATAACTCATCTTAACTAGTTATATCTGCAAAGACCCTATTTCTAAATAAGATCACATTCAAGGTTCCAAATGGACATGAATTTTAGGGGACACCATTCAACCCACTATAGTAAGCAAGAGTACATGCCAAATAAAATGAAGATGCTATGCTCTGAGTATTTGTGTCTCCCCAAAATTCATATGCTGAAACCTAATTACCAAGGTGATGGAATTAGAAGGTGGGTCCTTTGGAAGGTGATTAGGTCATGAAGATTCTGCCCTTGTGAATGGGATTAGTGCTCTTATAAAGAAGGCCTCAGAGAGCTGCCTTGCCCTTCCACCATGTGAGAACATGTAGGAGGTGCCATCTGTGAGGAATGGGTACTCCCCAGATACTGCATCTGCTGGAGCCCTGATCTCAGACTTCCCAGCCTCCAGAACTGTGAGCAATAAATTTCTATTATTTATAAATTACCCATTCTAAGGTATTTTGTTATAGTAGCCCAATGGACTAAGACAAAGGTAAGGCTGATATCCAAAGTATCTGCCATAGGGTCTTCCACACTCTGCCACAAGGTGGGCTGCTACTTTGTCATTTCAGTTCTTTACATGATTAAGTTGCTATGATTAAGAGCTTGAACTCCAGGGCTGGACCACCATGGTTTGAATTCTGGCTGATTCAATGTGATTTGGAAGAAATTACTTAACCTCCCTGTGCCTCAGTTTCTTCATCCGTAAGATGAGAATGATGCTGTTGGGGGAATAAACTTAAATAACGCATGCAAAGCACTTGGGGCAAGGCAAGTTCTCAGTGAAAACTAGCCATGGAAATGTTGGCTATGCAAGGCCTCGAAGGCCAAAAGTAAAGAAAGCTACAAAACTGTGGTGTGGGAGGGGATTTCAAAGGAATGATAAAGTCTGGCTGGGAGCTTAGGAAAAGCTTCATGGAAGAGGTGGCCATTAGAATGATTTGTATATTTGGAGATGGTGGGGGAGATGCTTTATTCAGCCAGTCTGGTTTGGGGGGAACAGGGACCAGACTGGTTTGTCTGGAGCATAGAAAACAAGAGAGGAGGTGTGGGGGACTGATGGAAAGTGGGGCTGGGCCCACGTGTGGACATCAGGGTGAAGAGGCTGCTGCAATGAGCATGAGTGGTCATCATGCTGTCTGCCCAAGTCCCGACACCTGTGCTGGCACCAGCGTTCCCTACGAGGGCATTTCTTGGTCTCTACAGGAGCCTAAGCCTGCCTGTGCCCTGCATCTCTGCACTGCTCCATGGCTGTTCCTCCTCATGTCTATTGCTTTTCAACCCTGTTGTAAATTTTGTGGCTCTGCTTTGATGTATCTCAAACATTTCCTCATTGCTCCTCATTGGTAGAAACAGAACTGCCCACTGTTATGGTTTTACACTTACTTCAGATGTTTTATTCCAAACTCCGAGTTTTACAGCCTTGTATTGAACATCTCTCTACCCCCTCACTTCTTTATCTATAAGCAGGGTTATATATGTGACTCTGTGTCTGGTCCACTGTGACCCTTGGATCATTTCCAGCCTGTCTCTGGGATCCACAGGCATTCTAAATCTTATTCTGGCCTAATTTGCTTCTTCCTTCTCTGCAGGGTACTGTGATGCACTCACATGGTACTGCTCTGTATCAGGGATGTGGCAGGCTGCTCTCCCCCCACCCACAAACCATAAAATTAAGAATGGCAAGACTCTCTTGATTAATTTCATTTGCCTGTCTTTAAATCCATTAAAGAAAATGCCGGTTTAAATCATTCTTTTGCAAGCATATTTGTAAATAATACTTAAAAAACACTTCATCTAATTATTCTTACCACAGCTGAATGTTAACAAATTGAAGATGAGATTTATGTTCAGACAGCATTAAGGTACTAATTTTTTCTCAACAATAGGCGCTGCAATTGACAAAATTAAAACAGAAAATGTAGACCAACAAAAATTAATTTGCACCAGGCTTAATAGTTTCTCTAAGTAAATCCAGTCTCTCCTTGGCTGCCTAAGAAAAGCTATAAAAATTTCTGAGCAGAATCTGGAGTTTAGAATTCCACACTAATTGCTTTCCCTCCTCTTTTACCTCATCTCTTTCCTTGCTCATCCTGACTGCAAAGGGCCATGAAGTTTCCATACTCAGGATGCCTTTGGCTCTGCTGGGGTAAGGAAGTCAGGGGGAGGAGGGGGTGGGCCAGGGAACCACATAAATAAATGGGAATTTCTACATGGACATAAGGATTTTCTTTTTCATTTTTAAAAAATGAGAATAAGGCACGAGTATAAATTCCAAAAAGAGCAATTTATTTAAGTCTATCATTTTTGGCAACACAATAGAACACACATTGGGATGAACGCTCACAAATCACTCCCCTTCCCACTGTCTGTTTTCCCCACCATATGTTGTGGAGAATACGATTCACATGCTGAAGTTTTGCCTCCTTTCCATGTGAGAAAGCATATTGTGATATCAGCAGCCCAGCCACTCAGCCAAGGTTTCTTTGGAGTGGTGGGGGTGGGAAGAAGGAGGAAGTGGGGAACACAGCTAACCCTCCAATCAGAATGTTTTTAAAAGGCTAGAAAACCTTAAAAATAATTTACTCCCCAGCAATATGGACTGGGCTGAGCTCCATGGAGCCCTTGCCATAATGACTTTCATCAGCTCTCAGAAATTCTGGGCAGAAGACGACCTGAGGGGCCACCAGTGCAAAGATTGATTCCTATCAATCTCCTTCTTCGAAAACCTTAAAAATAATTTACTCCCCAGCAATATGGACTGGGCTGAGCTCCATGGAGCCCTTCCCATAATGACTTTCATCAGCTCTCAGAAATTCTGGGCAGAAGACGACCTGAGGGGCCACCAGTGCAAAGATTGATTCCTATCAATCTCCTTCTTCAGTTTGCCTTTTTATATGAAAGGGTAACTCTCTTTCCCCATAGCCAGTGAGATGTGAGTCTGAGGTGTTTCCTTAGTAGAGAGGTTATTCTATTCCCCGATGCCCCCATGGACTCACCTGGTCCCCATGACCTGCAGAAATGGATTGGCAGGTGTTGGTGAACTATGTAAGAAGTAATTACACAGCATACTCAGAATTCCTCCTCATTAGTTCTTTGCTGTAACCCACTAAGCTGACATACGTACAACACCCAGAGACAGACTAAAGCTGCAGATGATCCTTCAGTGCCAGTCTCTATTCATCACGAAAGTGATTGTTGCACGTTCTTTGTGTCATAGCTTCATAATCTCATGTCCATGTACACGGTACAGATGGCCCTTATGAAATAAGGCTTTCTAGAGACATTCTAAGCCGACTCAGTATGAGGTCAAATATTTTATGAAGCCCTGCTCTTTCAGTTGTCTAAGGGGGAAAAAAAAATCTTGTGTTTTCATTTACAGCATGACAGTGTTTGAAACAATATTTTATATGTGTTTTAATCAAGTACAAAATGCAAGTTAAGCTTCATGAAACTTCATGCAAAACAAGAATAATCTTTTTTACTTCTTGGGAGTGATACGAATCACAGGTAAAAAGTGAATTTGATTCCCTAAATTGTGCATCAAACTGCTTGTGTAAATTAAACTGAACAGATGCGGAAAAAATGAGTCAGGGACTCCCCCATTTAATTCTAAATGAGCTTTCAGGTTCCGCTTCCTATGGTAGATTTTAGCCTAAGCCGCCTTATTGCCTAAAATCTGCAACTTGATACTAAAAGCTTGTCAAAATTAAGTGCACGCTTTATAAGTTTACATTTTTACAGTCTAACTGTTTTTCTTTGATATTTGACAGGGACACAGGTTTCCATGTCATCTGGCCTTGAAGTACTTTTAGAACTTTCTCCCAGACCAATTTGAGGGATCTCAAGGTTGCAGTGAGTTATGGGGTCTTTAAGCTGCCCGCCCAGCAGCCGGCCCTTGGGCCCACTCTTGAGGGCTAACACCTGTTGGCTGGACAGAGCAATTAATTTTTTTAAAAAATGCAGTAAGCCGACAAAAATCAAAGCTAAAAGATAAAAATATAATTTTACCTCTTGAGCTTCCAGGGGTGGCCTTTGATCTCTTCCAAAGCCCGTGTGGCAGGAGGCACAGATAAGCCGACAAAAATCAAAGCTAAAAGATAAAAATATAATTTTACCTCTTGAGCTTCCAGGGATGGCCTTTGATCTCTTCCAAAGCCCGTGTGGCAGGAGGCACAGCTCTTAAATTTTCTTCCAAAAGAAGCACCTTTAAAAGACACAAACCCTGAGAGCTTCACGTCATTCTTGCCTAATTACACCGAGACCTGAGATTGTCACTCACAACAAAAAGGCAAATCTACCAAATGTCCCCTTCTTTAAGAAAATTATCATTGGAAGTGCTTAAATTATACTATGGTCCATCCCTTGTAAGATCAAATGTTATTTCCCTGAGAGGTGATAGTTGGGTTTTCCGGTTGATGATTATAATGTGGCATTTGTTTCAGAATGTCTGTATGTTAAATAGATAACTGTGAACTTCAAAGAGCTAAATACCAATCGTGGGCTGGGGCACGGCCACACATACAGCCTCCCTCTTTCTCCAGACTCTTTTGGTAGCCAAGACAAGGTCACTGATCAGGGTAATTTGCAGGAAAAGTCAATTTCTCAAGTACCAAAGCAGGTGTTGTGGCACTCTATGACAATTTACTGAATCTAAATTGAGGAAGTTGAAAAAAGCAAAGGTCATGATCCACAGGAAGAAAGGAGGAAAGAAAATCTCTCTGACTGTATTTTTAACTCCTTTTCAACCAAGATGCACTCACCAACCGAGACGATTAACTTTAAAAATAAATAAATGAAAATCAGAATATGTCACTCCAATCAGCAACTTATCTGATTTTTTAACTAAAAGGGGAGCATTTCATATTTGCTTGAATTCACAAGGAAATAAGCTCAATGAATAAGAGCTAAAGAGCAGCCCTTCTGGTCCTGAGTGGAAGCAAAAATCAAACCAAGAAGGCAGACATTTCTGTCTTTAAAAAATCAAATACACAACATGTATTGTATGACACATTCTATGTAGCACAGAGTATAAAGTATAGCTTATAATATAATATATGATAAACATATAATATACAACCCTGGCTATTTTATTCTAAATTTGCGTTTGTCTCACTTCCCCAGAGGTAGGGATAGAGAACGCAGCCAAAATGGGAATTACTTTTAGGAAGAAGAAAATCACATGAGCCTTAGAATCTGCAACGTTGCCAGTGTGGCAAAGAGAGTATGGGGTGAGGACTTGGAAGATCCAAATTTGAATTCTAGTTAATCACTAATTAACTGTAATTATAGAAAATCATTCGACCTCTTTAAGCTTCCATTTTCTCACCTGCAAAATTGGGGGTTGTTGTAAGGATTAAGTGAGCTAATATGTGTGAAAGCATTTGGCAAACTATAAAATATTATTATTACTAACGCTTAGGGCATATTATCCCGAAGGATGCTATACATACCACTGGTATGAATGAGGTTGGAGTAGGCAGTTAAAGCTTAAAAAATAGTTTGAAGAAAAATGTTAGGTAAATAACAGCGTGTTTGGAAAAATATTGAAAGTTGCTTGCAAAAGACTGACATTTGGGTGACTTCTCCAGATTTAGTTAAATTCTTCTTGGGAGGAAGGGAAAAGACACAGAGGCACCAAACTCCCAAATGATATGTCCAGTACAAGAGAATTTCTTTTAAAATGTAGACAAAAAGGAGATAAATGGGTTGCTTTTTATTTCATTCAAACACTTGACCTTAAAGGAAAATACACATAAGATTTTCTTGTATGTCAGTTTTTCTTATTAAAAAGAAAATTCTCAGGAAAGCGCCGTCCACATAACCTAAAGGCTTCTGAGGTCTAGCTGGTAGCTCAATGTTTTCAAGTAATACTAAGTGCAATAAAGCATCTTTCCAGCACAATCTAAATGCTCCCCTTGGGATTCATGTCCTCTGTCTAACAAGGTAAGCTTATACAGTATTTTAGGTCAGAGAGTGTGACAGCCATGAGTTATCACGAATATTTGCTAACCTCCACATTTTATAGATGGGGAGACTGAGGACCAGAGAAGGGCAACAGTTTGGTGATTCTGTGAATGTTACAGATCCAGGAATAGAACTGGATTTGGATTCATTGACTAAGTCCAGGGCTTTTCCTAGTCCCTAAATGTTAAGTGCTTAATGTCCAAGCTAAGCCAGGAAGGACTTTTGACTTTTAAATCCCCTCCATTCATTTTTTTTTTCAAATTGATGCTAATGAAAATCCTGTATCAAACACAAAGAGCAACCTTAAGCATTAAGCACTCAGTACATTAAGAACTAAAATATAGGTTGAATATTACCATCTTCCAGACTCATTCTCACGTGCTCTTAAATTTTAGGGCTCTCTTATATTCTTAGTTTAGTTCTGAATTTTCTTTCCATATTTATGTTACCTCTCCTTTAGTATAAAATATACTTTCACAAAGGTGTTTCTTAATCTTATCCATGGTGTTTGTGCACCTTCTACATTTATACTAAAATATAGGTTGAATATTACCATCTTCCAGACTCATTCTCACGTGCTCTTAAATTTTATGGCTCTCTTATATTCTTAGTTTAGTTCTGAATTTTCTTTCCATATTTATGTTACCTCTCCTTTGGTATAAAATATACTTTCACAAAGGTGTTTCTTAATCTTATCCATGGTGTTTGTGCACCTTCTACATTTATTGGAATATTTTAGTATTTGGTATTGAAAGCTCAGCACACAAAAACACTTGTCTATAAGGAAAACAACATAAATATTGACACATATTATTACAACTGGAGCATTTAAACTGAAAGTAGTGTGCTTTTTTTATGTTATTACACATTGTTTAGTGAAACAGATATTTTCCAGTGGCCAGTCAAATAAATTGCTGGAAAATGAATCATATTTTAGCCATGAGGATTCTATGATCATTTTGGCTTTCATAAACTAAGCTCCAAACATGTGAAAAGAAACATTTCTTGTCGTGAGCAGTCTTGGAACACTCTGACGTTTTACTGACACCTCTGACACTTTGCCCTTTAGAACTGGAAGTCCAGTCTAGGGGATTCACTTATTTTGAAGTTTCTTTTTTTTTTTTATTACATTTTTAATTTTGAAGTAATTTCAGGCATATGGAAAAGTTGCATGTATAGGACAAAGAATTTCCTTATACCATTAAGCCAGATTGTCAAAATGTTCCTATTTTACCATAGTTGCTTTATCATTCTCTCTCAGTGGGCAGATAGATGGATGTGGATATAGTTATAGATATATTTAGTTTTTCTTGAGTCATCTGAGAATAACTTGTAGGCATAATGTCCCTTTACCCATAAATACTTCAGTGTTTATTATTTATTTATCCCCCATATAAAGACATTGTATTACAGAGCCACAGTACGATAATCAATTCAGAAACATGGCATTGATGTAATGCTATTATCTAATCCATACACCTTATTCAATTTTCTCCAATTGTCACACTAACTTAGTGTGCAATACTTTTGATACTTCATCTCATCTGCTAAGTCGCTTGTACTGCCCTATATATTGCCAGTTATGTAAGACAGAGGCTTCTGTTCCTATACAAAGAATTAGTTTAAAGATTTTAAATAAATTAGTTCTAATAAATTGCTCAGATTGAAGGAATACTCATTTAAATTTGTACCCCAGACCTGTTAGCGCACCTTCTAGTGACTCCATGCGAGTCACATAATCATATCTCAAATGTATATTTCAGGCTAAAACTGTAACTTTGCCTGAGTGCTTGTGCTTTGCAGAGGTGGGTTTCACAATTATGGAAAGTTCACCACAGACCCTCACCTAGGTGCCCTGGAGAAATGCTCCCAGCAGCACTCTTGATACAGCCTCAATTTCCTGCTCTGGCCAATGGGTCACTTGAGATCTTCCCCCATCCTCACTGTGTGGATTACATGAGCTAAATAAAGCCTTAGATGGGGACTGGCTCATTAGGTGCCCAATCACTTATACACATAATTGATTTTATTATTTGAATGAACTAACAGGCAAATACACTTTGTTTTGCATGAAACAGGATAAAATTTATTTTCAATTGGATTTAAAGTCATTAGCACTTTCATTTCCCACAGCTTTTCTAATCAAGCTAAATCCTAGGCCTCTTTATGAAAGAAAAAACAATCACAATATTATCTTGGAACTTTTTAAGTTAAGACAATACATGAAACTAAGTGCATAGAACATGAGCAGGGGGCTATTTTATTTGCATATTGCATCAGATACTTTACTTACAATGTAATAAAACAATACACCCATCTACCTTCTGATTGTCAAATCATATTTCTAATCCTTGCCTAAGAGGTCTTCAAGTAAGAAAATTTATTGGAGAAACTAAAGAAAATTAGAAGACGTTTTTCTTTCCTACCTTCCTCCCTCTTTCTTTCTCTCTCTCTCTCCCTCCCTCCCTCCCTTTCTCTCTCTCTCTTTCATGAAGAGACACATCCAGCTTGGGAATGTGACCCTGAACTGATTAGCCAGGCAAATAAACAAATATAGTAGAATACACAAATAAAGGTGGACACACCTGCAGGCAGGCGGGATGGGCGAGAGGGGCCCAGTCCTGGGCGGGCCACACTGGCCCCCTTTCCATCACCACTGACCATCCTGCCCGTGCAGCTGACACCACTTCGCCTCCAGCAAGGTCAGAGCGCAGTGCCACAGGAACAGAGGCAGCATTGTCTCCATGTTTGCATGAAACACCCTCAAACGTGCTCTGATCTGCAGCTGCGACGTGGCCTCCCCATGGCGGCAGCACCAGGGCCTCCCTAGAAAGCCAGCTGCCACCCTCTGTTAGCCACTGTTCTTCCATGAGGCTGCCTTCCATAACATGCCTTATCTTGGCTTTTAAAAACCTCCTCAGTCATTTGGTGAAAGTGAATATTCTGAACTTCACTATTTTTACAAATTGCCTTTAAATGAGAAGTTATTTGGCCTGTGGTGGGCACTGTCACCTGGAACCAAAAGCTCAAGGAAGGTGGTGATTAATGAATTATAAAGCCGATTCATTGAGCCATGACATTAGTGCAGCACCATTGTAAGCAGGAACTAATTATATGTGGAAATAATCATTCAACCTGAGAAAGGCATTTCCTATCCATTAGAAAATACTATGAAGAGATAATATTAAAAAAAAAAAAACCCAACAAAAAAACTTCCTATACTATTGGCCAAAAGAAAAGGTTATTCTGATCTTTATAATGAATTTGTTGAGAAAACTTAAATTTGAATTTCAGCTTAGTTATAGGTTTTTCTCTTTTGGTAAAGGAAGTGCTACCTGCTTACTGGATTATAAGCAATTTAGTACATGACTAGTTCCTGAAAAAAAAATATATCTTTAAATGAAAAGTTCTCAATTTGTGTTTCATTACCAAAAGGCTCCATAGGAAAAAAATGTTTTCAAGAGTATAACACAAGTTTAGGGGAAAATTTTGATCATTACTGTTCATTTATTTTCCTTTCGAGCTAATTTAATTATCATAGAGACACAAACATTAGCTCCAGTACTGGGCTTCTCACATCTGTTAGTAAAGATTTGATTAGGCCTACACAAATGTGCTAGATTAAACTATCTAGTTGGTGAAATTCAAGCCACCTGGATATTTTAGCAACATCAATAAGAATAATTCTCTTTTTCAAAATCAGTAAATCCAAGCTATATTAAAAAGAATTAATTAATGAGTGCCAGATAGGCAAAACAAACATTTGACAATGAATCATATTATCAAAGGTTTTGAGGGAGATCCCTCTCAGCTTATGTTTAGATGTCAAATTATATTACCAAAACTAAACAATCTGTTAAGATGATGTCTTAATGCAATAAGTCTCCAGTGCCATACTTTTTTAACTTCTTAAACATTCTTAGTAGAAAAAAAGATTTGCTCTATTTACCAATGATAATCAAATCATAAATCATAAATTATTTGCCCCAAAATGTTACCTTGGATATTTTCAGAAGTTGTTAAAATCATTTAAATCCTATAAAAAAAATAAAAGAAACTATTTCAAAGTTTGGATAATGTATCACATAATACCTCTTGAAGTTTTGTAAGAGGAGCTCAATAAAGTTATGGAGATTAAAAGGATTAACATATAAACATTAGGTATTTAATGAAATATATAAAGAATCCTGTAATTGAAAGGGACTAAAAAAAATCATCTAGTCTGGGGCTGGCAAATTTATTCTGTAAATGGGCAGAGAGTAAATATTTTAGGCTTTGCAGCCTGATGGTCTTTATCACAACTCCTCAACTCTGCCCTGGTAGCCATAGACAATAGTTAACTAATGGGCATGGTTGTGCTCCAATAAAACTTTATTTACAAAAGCAGGTAGCAGACTGGATTTGACTCACTGGCAGTATTTTGATGATCTCTCATGGAGTCCAACTTCCATGTTCTAAAGATCAGACACTTTAGGCCTCATGTGGGAAAGTAACTTGCCCAGGGTTAAACAGCAAGTTAAAAAGCAAGTGGCAGAGCTGGAGCAGAATTCAGACCTTCCAGCTTCCAGGCAAGGGCTCACACTGGCTGAATTAATTGTAATGACACGTGGATGGTTGGCTGTGTCCAAATGGAAGGTCTGCCTCTGCTTTAAAGCACATCTGAAATGCTCCATGCATTTGATGTCTGTAGAATTGTGTTGTGTAGATGATTCCTCAGGTCTCCAGATAATAAGTTGCTTTTCAGAAACCTAAGTAGAATCACAAAGAATATTTTTTGGGAAAAGAACACGAACATCCTGACAGTTAACCAAGCATGAAAATGTTTGACTGAAAAGCCACACATGGCTTGCTTCATTAAAGACCATTTCAGTCCTGGAAAACTGCATTTCTATTGAATATTTATAACAAATATGATTGAATAAGAAGAACTTAAAGGGGAAAAAACCCTGTGTGTTGTGATTCCAAATTAAATCTTATTTTCATGCTCGACAGTGTTTTGCATTCCCCAGGTTTGCATTGTGTAAAGAACCACCTTATTACAATGCCTTTCCTAGCACTAAATAATAAGATTTTCTAGATTAACACTTGAGTCACCACCACCCATTTTCCAATGGGGCTTCCCCCTTTCGTATAGCTCATTCTTTTCATTTGGAAGGAACTGGAATACATGAGTCCCTGGGAAATCCTAACTGGAGCAGTGGGTCTGGGTCTTTCTCTGTGGATATCTGCATGGAAAGGGTTGTACTCATTGCTTTGAAACTGACAGTCTAGAAAGACATGATTGATGAAAGGGAACTGGATGTTTCAGTCAAAATGGACTGTCATTAACTAACTGAACCAAGTTAACAAAACGGAGTTTCCAAGGGGCAGTGGGGCACATTCTTCGTGAAAACGTGGGCCCAATGTTCAGGATATGTTTTACAAAGGGGGTGGAGGGAGTAGACGGAGCCATTACTTAATGGCTCCCAGCTTGCAGAGGTGAAATAATCACAAACTATATATATTTTTTCTTCAGCACTTCTGTGTTAATGTTGATTTGCACATTTCTCACCGAACAGATGAGGGTACATCTTCTCATGTGTTGTGCATTTTTCTGGCCCTGAAACCACAGAAAAAGGTTTCCATACTAATACATGCAAATAAAATTCTGCTACTGTAATTGTTTTCTAGAGTAGCCATTTTAAACCAAGTTAGAAGTAAATTAAACTGTATTATTTGCTACTTTAGCTTATGTAACCAAATGAAATTGTATACGTGCACAAGATAAAATTATGCATTTACACTGATATTTTCATATATAGGTCTCTTTTTTGATCAAAATAATAGTAGATTTTTTCATAAATCATTTGTTTTATAATATTTCATGTTAAAACAGCTTATATGTAATATAAAGTACAGCTTTAGAACATAATTTTAAATATCTATACGTTATTGAAACATTGGAGCATATAAATTTTAAAGAAATTTTTCAAATAAAAGCTTGACACCCCTTCCCCACCAAATCCAGCAGATTGATTCAGGTCGAGAATAAAAAAAGGCATGAATGATTCAGATGAACACCTTTTGAACTTTCCTCAGGAAGACTTGAGTGGTAGGGTGACTTAAAGTCTTAACCAGAATGGGTGCAGGTGGCCATTTCTTGGCTTGAAACATCTTGAAACAGTTTTCGTGCCTAGCAAGGAGGCTCTTGTGTCAGCTTGTGACTTGCTCAGGAGGGAGGGAAAGAGATTATGCAAATGAGCACATATGTATTAGTTCAAGAGCAAGACTGGCCACCTTCAAGGTTAGCAGTGCAGAACCTCATTACCCTCCTCTCCGAAGCTGGCCAGAGTACATGTACATAAAGTGACCAACAATGCATATTTTATTATGTTTCATTCACTGAAGAAATTTTTGTTTTGGTTTCTGTAATAGACTATTAAATACAGGACACCATGTAATGTAAGTGTAATCATTGTTTTGCAAGAATAACCAAGACAAACAATTAGCAAACTATTGAATTAAAGTGAATGTACTGTGGCAGATGTTTAATAGTAAGACTAAACAATTTCTGTGCATTGCTAATGGGTGAACATCTTGGCTGAGCTATCTGAACTGTCCTTGTATATAAATATAACCTGAAGTTTCTATTTTTATATTAGTTTTATTCGTTGCTTCAAGCTATATTCTAACTTCTGGTTTTCTCCTACTTTATGTTATCTTGGAGTATTTTATATACCCTTAGAAGCTACTTTAGGTTCGTTTTTAGGACTAGAAAAACTTACACATATATTGTGAATTTTACACAGTTATGGAAATTTGAAGACGTTATCATTCACTGATAGGCTCGAATTATTATAAGAAAAGCTGAAGTCATTAGCCCAAATAAAGGATTAGAGTTAACAATGGAAGTGAACCTAGAGTATAATTAATGAATTCTCTAATTGCTCTTCCTGTGTTAGTTCATTAAGCCTGACTATCGAGTGGATATTCAGGCATCTGTCTCTAACATCTGTCAGCTCATTGATTCCTGGGTTGACTCCACTGAAGCCTGGGAGGAAGGGTTTGCCTTTCCTCCTTCACTCTTCTTTGTATTTCCCTCCAAAATCTGAACATGCTTTAAAAACAAAAACTGTTCTCCAATATGATAGTATGACAAGGGGCAGAGCCACCACAACAGAGGTTTAAGTAACCTGACTTACATAAAAAGATTGGAATTAATGCTCATTTCAACCTTTGCTCATGTCGGTTGCACACGGTCCACAGTGTGACAGCTCCTGGCTGTGTCTTATCTTTAGGCTCAGAGCTTTACTGGTGATGAGATGGTAGATGGGCAGACATCTGCTCAGACGTCCCAGCGAATAAATAGTTCACAGCCAGTGTGGGGGCTGCACCACACGACCCTCCCCAGCAGGAAGGCTCTCAATAGTCTCACTGTGCTCAGAGGCTAACAGCATAGGGAAGAAATAAGCTTATCTTTTTCTTGTTTTATGATGACCTTCATCGGACTGTTGTTCTAGATAACTCACTCACTAAGACTTAGAAGGGCAAAAAGACCTAGAAGAAGGCAGAGGCACAGAAAGAAGTGGGAGGTGAGTCTTTACCATTTCATCAGCTTGTGAAGTTCCAGGACTTTACATTCAAAAAGAATAGTTGCTTAGGCTGTTTCTGAAAAGGAACAATAACACTTTAGCTGAAGAGTAGTTGGCTAGCAAAAGCAACCTCAGAGTGAGTTTAAAGCTAGAAATTATGTTGGTCAGGGGAAGCATGCTGAGTTAAAACAATTTCCCTGCAGATATAAGTTGTAATTTGGATACCCAATTGAAATGAGGTCAGGATATGTATAGACACACACACACACACACACACACACACACACACACACACACACACACATGAGTATGCATATACACATATGTCTCATAAAGCTCACTGCTGCTTTTAAAATAGGTTGGCTTCAGCTTGTTCCTGCTGATGGTTGTGCATATAAATTCTTGCTCACGGCCATTGCTGCTATTAATGTATAACATTTGGGATATTTCAGAGTTCCAGTTCCCTGGATTTATTAGGAGATGCTTTCCTATATGGAAGATGTGATTTGCTATAGTTTTTCTCTTTTGCAGAAAAACAAGTCCAGGAAATCATTGACACAGAAATGATCTGTGGGGCTCTACTTCCCCAGGACGTATTTCAACGTAGTGTGGGGATGGGGGCTGAATCGAAGTTGAAGAGCAGAAAAAGCACAGGACAGAGAATCAGGAGGTTTACTTTCTAGTCCAGGTTTTGCTACCAAATAGCCAGTGACCTCAGCAGGTCCGTCCTCACTCCATCTTCATCTGTACGAGAAAGGGGAGAACTCGTTGATTTTTAAAGTTCCCTTCCAGGTCCGACTTGTTTGGGTGTTGTGTCCTTTCCCCCTCTGGAGAAACAAGGCTTGTTCTCCATGAGCGTTGTTCTCAGGAAATCATCATCAGAAAGTAAACAGCTCTCTTGTTCCTGCTGTGGGGATCACAACCTCCTCTATTTAAGTTGATAGTGTTTTTGCATTTTACAACTACCAAGATAAAAAGATTTTTTTTTTTTTTTTACCAAAAGCCAGCTGAGTGATCATTCAGAAGACCTCATTTTATCATCTTATAAGTAAAGTGCATTCATTGATTTATTGGCTCATAGATTGATTCATTCATTCAACAAGTATTTACTAAGTACTTGCTGTGGACCTGCCACCAAGAGGATAAAGCAAAGCACAGGACAGAGTAGTCCCTGTCCTCCTGGAGCTTACGATGGAATGAAGGATACAGATTTTTAAAAATAAGTAATTACAACTAAGTGGAAGGAATAAAAATAAGGAGGTACAGGAAGATGTAGGAATATTTAGCAGAGGAGGCCCAATCCAGTCTAAGAGTCAGGGAAGGTGCTCCCTGAAGAGCTGGCATTTAAGCAGAGCCCTGAAGGACAGGACATAGTACGTGAGCTGAAGGGCAGTGTGGGGGGAAGGCAGAGAGTGAAAGCCATTTATTTTGTATGCTCTGTAAGTCACTTGAGAGGTGGAGGCATCTGCCACACGTAACAGGATCTTAACAGGCTGCTCAGAGGGGGAGAAAGGAAATCCTTGAAGCAGGAAAAGATGGGAAGTCTGATTTTGCCCTTTGGAGAGACTGATGAGTTCAAACAGGATATAGCAGATAGGTTCTTACTTGCAAGCAATAGACCCTGACTCCAGAGGATATATGCACAAAAGGTATTTATTTGAAAGGATAGAGGGCAGGGATATCTCAGTTGAGACAGGATAAGAGAGACTAAATTTGCACTCTTGAGCAACCAAAAAGCCAACGGAATATATTAAACAACAATTTTCAAGACATTGAATATCAGACAACGAAGAACAGGGATTCCTTATTAATGAGGTGAACTCTACCATTGCCCCAGTATACTGCCTGGGCAGAGTTTCCAGGCTGTGGTGCAGGACAAGACAACCCAGAGGAGCCTAGTGGACTCCCTGAGTTGAAGAGATGGAGCTGAGACTCTGGGAAGACCAAAGGAGAGAGAGTTTATAAAACAGAGTACCAGGCAGGAAAGAGCAGCACACAGGAGAATTCCAGAAGTCTACACAGGGTCCCCCGAAAGTATTTAGCATGTGTGTGAAAAACTATCCAGACCCAGGAAAAGAACCAACCTGAAAGGATTGGAGGTAACAGTGTCCAGCAACCAGATAGAATCAGGAAAAGTGCATGTTCCCACCACCAGACTGGAAACCTCTTGATTCACAGGGCATTGGGTAGAGTATGTTAAAGAGTCTTACCTTAGCAGTGGGAAATAAATATCTAGACTGAGCACAGCTCTGGTACCACCTAACAAATCTTAAAAGCAAGACCCAAATGGGCCAAATTGTTTTCAAGTAACTTTGTCACAGAACAAAGCTCAAGAACACTTACAGGAATACAAAAATATCAAGCACCCAGTAAGATGAAACTTCCAGTGTCCAGTATTCGAGTAAAGATAACCGAGCATGCAGACAAGAAGGAATATTTAACCTGCAATGAAAAATCCACCCAAACCAGCCCAGATTGACAGAGATGTTAAAAGCAGCAGATGAGAATACCAAAACAGTTATTGTATGTATCCTATATGTTTAAAAAATTAAGCAGACACATATGTGGAAAATATAAAAGAGACAAATTGAACTCCTAAAGAGGAAAACTATAATGTATAAGATGAAAAATACATTAGATGAGATGAACAGCATGTTAGAACTTTCAGAAGGAAGCATCAGTGAACTTGAAGACATATCAATAGAAATTTTCAAAACAAAGCACAAAAGGAAAAAAAGATTTTTTTAGAAAAAAATGGATATAGGGCCGGCCCGGTGGCGCACTCGGTAGAGTGTGGCGCTTGGGAGTGTGGCGGTGCTCCCGCCGAGGGTTCGGATCCCATATAGAGATCAGTCTGCTCACTGGTTGAGCACGGTGCGGGTGCGACACCGAGGGTTGTGATCCCGTTACCGGTCACGAAGAAAAGACAAAAAGGAAAAAAAAAAAAAAAAAGAAAAGAAAAAAATGGATATAAAAAGCATTAGTAAGCTGGGGGACGTCAGAGGCCTAATATAACTGGAACTGGAATCCTCAAAGGAGAGAAGGAGTGGGGAACAGAAAAAAATATTTGAAGAAATAATGCCTAAAATTTTTTTCAATTTTATGAAAACTACAAATCCAGAGATCCAAAAAGCTCCACAAAATCCAAGCACATAAAGCATGAAGAAAGCTACACCAAGGCACATCATCATCAAATTGCTCAAAAGTAAAATATATTTTAAAACTTTTTTAAAAAACTAAAAACATCTTCAAAGCAGCTAGAGGAAAGCACATCACATTATATACAGAACAAAGACATAGATTCTAGCAGATTTCTCGTCAGAAACAGTGTGAGAAGACACTGGAGGAATATCTTTATAAAGCTGAAGGAAACAAAATCTGTCAACCCGGTGGAGTTCTACAGCATAAAAAATGTCTGTCGCAAACAAAGGTGAAGTAAAGACCTTTCTCAGATGTACAAAAGCGGAAAGAGTTCATCAGCAGCAGACGCTCACTGCAAAAAATCTTAAGAGAAGTTCTTCAGGCAGAGAAGGACGACAATACCAGATGGAAATACAGGTTTTCACAAAGGAATAAAGAGCACAGGAAATGGTAGCTACACAGTGAAAATGAGGTGTCTTAAAGGTTTTAAAATATTTTTTAAACACTAATTAACTATTTAAACAAAAATAACCACAATGTAGTGTGGGATTTGTGACAAAAGTAATGGTAAAATATATGGCAATTGCCAGAGCCTGGGAAGGGAGAAAGGAAGGAAGGTTACTATTGAAAACATCTTATAACATATGTGAAGTCATAGTGTATCACTTGCCAGAAAGTTGCATTAAATTAAAAATTTATACTATGAACCCTAAATAAACCACTAAAATAACAACAAAGTTATGGCTCATAAGTCAACAAAGGAGATAAAATAATAACAAAATAAACAAGATAAATAACAAAAAATACTCAGTTAACCTAAAAAAAAGGTAGAAAAAAGAGCTGAAGGGAAAAATAGAAAACAGATAGCAAGATGATAGACTTAAACCTAACTATATCATTAAACATATTAAATGCAAATGATCTAACCAACCCAATTACAAGCAATTAGACATACTGCCTACAAAAACATACTTTGTATATAGAGATACAAAAAAGTAAAAGGACGGAAAACATGCACTATGCCAACACTAATTGAAAGAAAGTTGGAGCAGCTATGTTAGTATCAGACAAAGTAGATTTCTGGGCAAAGAATATTACCAGAAATGAAGAAAGTCATTTTATAATGAACAAGGGGTCACTTCATCAAGTGACATAATGATCCTATGTTTATGTACCTAATAACAGAGCTTCAAATTACATGAGCAAAACTGATAGAACTGTAAAGAGAAATAAAAAGTCCACAATGATAGTCGTAGGTTTGTCTAATAATTGATCAGAGAGGTAGACAATTGCTAAGAGTAAAGAATATCTAAATAACATTATCAACTAACTTGGTCTGATTGACATTTACGGATACTTTATCCAACAACATCAGAATACACGTTATTTTTAAGCATACATATTACATTTACTAAGGACAATATTCTGGGCCATAAAAATGCTCAAAAAATTAAAAAGAATTCAAGTCAACACAAGGTATTTTTTGACCAAAGTGGAATTAAATTAAAAAACATGGCAGAAAGACATCTGGCAAATCACCGAACATTGAGGAATAACCTAATTCTAATTTACCATTGGTCAGAAAGAAATCGAAAGGGAAATAAGAAAATAGTTTTAACTAAACAAAAATGCAAATATATCATATCAAATTTTGTGAGATGCTGTTAAGCAGTACTTAGGGATAAATTTATAGCACTCAATGCCTATACTAGAAAAAAAGAAAGGTCTCAAATTAGTGACCTCATTTTTCCCCTTAGGAAGCTAGCAAAAGAAGAGCAAATTAAATACATGTAAGAAGAAGAAAGGAATAATAAAGATTAGAGTAGAAATTGATGGAATAAAAAAATGGAAAAACAATAGAGAAAATTAATGAGCCCAAAATTAGTTCTTTGAGAAGATCAATAAGACTGAAAAATCTCTAACCATCCTGATTGGAAAAAAATAGAAAACGCAAATTACCAGTGTTAAGAATAAAAGAGGTAGGTGATATCACTACAGAATCTACAGATATTAGAAGAATAATTGGGGAA
Source organism: Galeopterus variegatus (assembly GCF_000696425.1). Lineage (NCBI taxonomy): Eukaryota > Metazoa > Chordata > Mammalia > Dermoptera > Cynocephalidae > Galeopterus > Galeopterus variegatus. Next base: position 318,235 of record NW_007727715.1, on the reverse strand, counting down.
TTTTATGTCAACAGCTTGGATGATATAAACAAATTCTTTGAAAGATACAAACTATGAATCCCACTCTAGAAGAAACAGATAAGCTGACTAACCCTATGTCTATTACAGAAATTGAATATGTAGTTAAAAACCTTCCCACAGAGAAAACCCCAGGCCCAGGTGTCTTCACTGGTGAATTCTACATTAAATAAATTAATAATAAAAATGCCACACAACTCTTCCAGAAAGTCTTTCAATAAGTAAATGCTTGCCAACTCATTCCACGAGGCCAGCATTACCCTGATAGCTAAACCAAACAAAAACACCGCAAGAAAAGAGAACTAAAGACACAGATATAAGCATCGTAAACAAAATTTTAGTAAATTGAATCCTATAATATGTAAAAGGAGGAATACATCATGCCTCTCAGGTAAGGTTAATTTAACATTAAAAAAGCGATCATAATTCACCGCATAAATAAGCACAAAAGAAAAATCATTTGATGATCACAACACATGCAGAAAAAGCATTTGACAAAATCCAACAACCATTTCTGTTGAAAACTCTCAGTAAACTAGGAATAGAGGGGAACTTCTTTGAGTTGATAAAAGCATCTACTGAAAACCTACAGCTAACACACTTAGCAGCAAAAGACTGAATATTTTCCCTCTAAGAGCAGGAACAAGACAAGAATGTCTACACTCACCACTTTTATTCAACATTTGCTAGAGTTTCTAACAAGTATAATAAATCAAAATAAGAAATATAAGTCATCCAGATTGAAAAGAAGTAAAACTGTCCTTATATGCAGATGACTTGATGATCTAAGTAGAAAATTTGATGGAATCTACCTAAATATTACTAAAACTAGTGAGTTTAGCAAGCTTGCAGTATACAAGATCAATATGCAGAAGTCAATTAAAAATATATATACACTAGTAACAAAGTCAGGAATTGGCTCAAAAATTCAAGTCAGGAATTGAAGTTACAAAACCAATACCGTTTACAATAGCACTATGTAAAAAGAAATACTTAGGGATAGATCTGGCTGAGGATCTATGTCTAAAGAGAACCCTAAAGAGATCTATCTCTAAAGAGAAACCTGACTAATGCAGACATGAAAGACCTGTGCTCTGAAAACAATAAAAGCATGGCTGAAATATATTAAAGATTTCAATAAATGGAAATCCTTTTATTAGTCAATAAGTTGTCAATAACTTAAATTATATATATTGTTTCCTTAGTTGATCTACAAATTCAATACAATCCTAATCCTAATGTTTTTATAGAAATTGACCAATTTATTCTAGAAGTCCTTATGAAAACATAAAGGATCTAGTATAGCCAAAACAACTATGAAAAAGAAAACAACTTTGGAGGACTAACACTGCCTGACCTTAAGGCAGAAAATTATAGTGGTCAAGACACTGTGATATTGGCATACAGACAGACTAAGTGATTCACGGAATAAAATAGAGTCCGGACATAGACCTACACACATATGGACAACTGATTTTCAACAAAAGTGCAGAGGCAATTCAGTGGCAAAGGATAGTCTCTACTTCAAATGGGCCAGAACAAATGGATATCTGTTTGCAAAGAAATGTGAAACCTAAACTTATAAAACTTTAAGAAGAAAACAGGAGAAAACCTTTGTAACCTTGGATTAGGCGAAAAATGCTTAAATTCAACAGCAAAAGTACAATCCATAAAGGAAGTAATTGATAAATTGAGCTTAATCAAACTTTAAAACCTGCTCTTCAAAATACACTACTAGGAAAGTGAAGAAAAGAAGCCACTGACTGGAGAAAACACTTCCAAATTATGTATCTGATAAAGTACTTGTACATATAATATGTTAGGAACTCTCAAAATCAATGATAAGGAAATAAAAAAAATTGGCAAAAGATTTGAAAGGCACTTTATCAAAGAAGAAATACAATGGCAAATAATCACACGAAAAGATGCTGACGTCAGTAGACATTAGGGAGTGCAAATTAAGTGAGCTACCACTACACACCCATTAGAATGACTGAAATTAAAAGGCTGCCTATACCAAGTACTAGTGAGGATGTGGAGGAAATGGAACTTTCATATGCTGGTGGGAATGTAAGATGGCACAACCAATGTGGAAAACAGTTGCCAGTTTCTGAAAACGTTAAGCATCCACCTACCATATGATCCAGCTGTTCTTCTAATAGGTATTTGCCCAAGAGAAACAAAAACAAGTGTCCATAGGAAGACTGTCCATGAGTGTTCGTATCAGATTTATTTGTAATAGCCAAGATCTGGAAACAACCAAAATGTCCATCAACAGGTGAAATGGAGAAGCAAATTGTGGCAAAACCACACAATGGAACACTATTCAGCAATAAAAAACTGAATGAACTATTGATAGACACAACAATATGTATGAATCCTAAAATAATCATGCTGAGTGAGGAAGATAAAAAAAAATGAGTACATGCTATATGCTTCCACTGAAATAAATTCTAGAAAATGCAAACTGACAGTGTCAGAAAGCAGGTCAGTCGTTTCCTGGGGATGGGAGATGAACAAGTTGGAGAAAGCTTTGGGGGTGATGGATAAGTTCAGTATCTTGATTGTGTTGCTGGCGTAGGTCAAAATTGATCTAACTGTGCACTTTGAATGTGTGCAATTTATTGTATGTCAAAGCTTTTGAAAGATCAAGCAAAAATGGGGAAAGTACATTTGCAGCAAATATGAAAATTATATTATATCTGTAACAGATAAAAAGTTCATATAAATTGATATAAAAACTCTAATAGTGTAGTAGATAAATGGGCAAGGTCACATACAAACAAATTTTAAAAAATAGTAAAAATATGACCAGTGTTTTAAATGAGAAAATGTTCAACTGAGAAGTAAGGCAGTGAAAATTAAAACAATTCAAAGGGCCGGCCCGGTGGCACACTGCTACAGTGCGCCGCTTGGGAGCGCGGTGGCGCTCCTGACGAGGGTTCGGATCCCACATACAGACCGGTTCCCGCTCACTGGCTGAGCGAGGTGCGGGCGCAACACCGAGGGTTGCGATCCTGTTGCCGGTCCTGGTCCGGTACAGGTGTGACACAGGGTTGCGATCCATTGCCGGACACGAAAAAAGACAAAAAGGAAAAAAAAAAAAAACAATTCAAAGATATCAATTTTTACTTTATGAATCAAGAGACATTTTTAAAGATTAAAAAACCAGTGTTCATCCAGGTATGATAAATAGTCTCTCATATAGTGCTAGTGACCATGTAAATTTATATTATTCTTTTGGACAACAATTTGGCAGTATGGATTATAAATAACATACAACCTGAGCCTTGAAAAGGAACCTGATATTGATCCAGTAATTCTACTACTGGGAATCTATCCTAAGGAAAGCAATTCCCAAAATAGAAATCCCCCCATTTCCCACAAAGATATTCATAGCAATAATATCTATAATAAGGAAGTCTTGGAAACAATCTAAGATTGAGCCATAAGGACATTTTTTGTTGTTACATCAACTTCCTGAAAAAGTATAGAGCCATATAAATTCTATTTACAAAGGTTTTATAACAACTGGAGGAAAAAGATTAAGCTGTAAAATCAGAAACAAAAAACAAAGGACACAAATTCATACTATGATTACAACTGTTTCTTTAATAAGCATTTTTACAGGAAAAAACATATTAAAGTAAAGATTAAATCAGAAGTATCAAGACATTGACAATGGTTTGCTTTGGGAATCCAAAGTTATAGTTGATTTTCTTTTTTTTTTAGTGACCATATTAAACCTTTATATTTGTATTAAGAGGAAGAAAACAGCTTTAAGAAAAATTTCAGTTTGAAAACAAAGTTTTGAATTCTGCTTTGTCCACTAGTTATCTGGAGACCACTAATGTAGGCTGTTTCTACTCACAAGTGATATCTGGAAACAGCACTGCCCAGTTCCTATCTTTGTCATCAGCTGTCTGCGCAACAAGGTTTTTTGTTTGTTTTTTTAAAATCTAATTTTTTTTGTCTTCTCACTGAGAGACTTGGAATAGTTTTATATGTTCCTTCATCATATATTTCTGGAGCACCTGCTCTGGGCAAGGCCTTTAAGGTGGAGACAGGGGATCTGGAGAACGTGTGAAGTTCTGAGTGCATTATTCCCTCTATGAGTTCATGTGAAGAACAGGCTTCTGAAAGGTGATTTTCTACCAGCCATCCTCAGGAGGTGGGGCTGGCATAAGAGTGGAAAAAAGCACATGGTGGTCTCTCTAGCTGAAAAGAGAGACTGGCCTGCAGATCAGCAGGTACATGCAACGTGTGTTCCGGGGGCGTGTCCACCTCTAAGCCAAAAGGACAAATAAGTTCAGAGAAAACCATTATTTTCAACCAGGCAAAAATAAAGCCTAGCATTTCTTAGAGCCCAGGTAATGCACTTCTGGGGCATTTCCCTGAAAAAGATATGGCAGCCAGCACGTGGAAATAGATAGGTGGAGGAAAAGGCCAAATGACAGTGATGTCTGGTGGAGTAGCAGGGGGGTCCACTCTAGATGCTACGATCTTATCCTGTGTTCATAACCAAGTTTGCCTGGCCCTGAAGACTGGGGGTTTATAGTAACTTGGGAAGACAGTCTTGAATGGGTCCCAAGTTGTACTTTCATGGGAAAAATATGTTGCTCTAGCAAACACTGCAACCTCAGAACATGTCCTCCCTACTTCTAGACATCCTGCCTGTCTTTTCCGTCCTGGTTTATAATGTGGGTGACTCCAGGGGAAGTTGTCTGCTTCAAACCCTCAGTGAGGAAAATGTGCTGGTGGCCTTTAGCCTAGATCGACATTATGCTTCTGATACAAGCCTAAAGAAGAGAATCCATTTTAGTTTTCTCCTGTAAGAAGTGATCATTTGCTGATGGTTCCTTGTGCAATTCAAAAAGAAAATTATTAGATGTATGTAGGCAAGTACCAACTTGAGAGGACAGTTTCCACAAAGATGCAGAATGTATCAAAAATATATTTCTAGGAATTTTCTGTTTGTTTCCATCATCTCATGTGCACGAGGTTTGGGGGAAGTGAGTGTGTGTATATGCGTGTTTCTATGTAGGGAGGAAGTTCAAAGTTATTAACATTTTCATCTGCAGAAACTGATTGGAATTGGGTTCATTGACTCCCAAGTAAGATGCATTACAGCGCGCTGGTTGGCAACGTCTTCTGAAAAGCGCATCGTGAGTGAGAAATTGTCATGCCCAAGGCTGTGTGGCTACTGCTTCTAGACAAGGGCTTTGAGGGGCTGTTTTAAAGGGGCTCAGCTCGAGTTGGAGGGCCCTCCAGGCTCCAGGGAAGGGTTTGATAACAGTGAGTGGGTCACACTCTGGCTTGTCATCTTTCTCAGGAAAAGCTGATCTGTTTTCTAAGTCCACAAGTGACAGGATTATTGTGTAAGTGCTTCCGAAATGCTTTCTTCTTGACTGTTTTTGTCCGAAGCTGTTGGAAGGGGCATTGCAGAGAAAAGCAGAGTAAAATAGAAACATGCCCTGAGCTAACATCCTGGGTTTTACTTGCGCAGATGCCAGGGACTTCGGCTCTTAAATGGGACACCCTCTGAGAAGTTCTGGAGATGGGAAGAAGTGCATCAGGGGACAGATCACTCAGCCGAGAGATGCAGAGGGCAGCTGTGGCTTCTTAGCCCGGGGAGCCGTCATGCATGGGGATTTTCCACTCTGGCCAGGAACGAACAATCCATCCAGAGGGTCCATTCTCGGCCAGGAAGGCAGCCCCATTTCATGCAGGATCCACAGGATGAGTGCGTTTCCTTGACCGTGCTGCCTCCTCTCTCAATCCCAATGCCCACATGTGTTTCTCTAAGTGTGATTTGGGGTCTCCTTGCTATCGATTTTCCACTTACTCCTGCCTGCCACACACACTGGAACCCGGGCTACCCCTGTTTTGTTATGAGCAGACTAACTTTTGTTATTGGCATTTTCTTTAGATATTCCTTTTTTATGCTTGATGTAATTTCTGTTCTATCTTGGTGTGTCAGAATGTCTAGTGACAAATCCATCCAAAGGGTACCTTCTGTCCAGGACCCACTGATGGCAAAATGAGTGAAGTGGGACACTTGCTTGGCCTCAGCAGCTCTCCACCTGCCCTCTGACAAGTGTCCCCTATCCTCAGTGGCTCTGAACACTAACCTCTCTTCATCTCCTTCCCCCATCAAAACTTATGTATCCTGGTACCAACCTCTCAGGGCCCTCTTAGGAACAGAAGCTGAAGTATAAAGGCTTATGAATAACTATCACCTTCTCCCTGGACACGTTAGTGTTTTAACAGGGGCTCTCCATGCTTTGAGCTAAAGGGGTGGAGCAATATTGGCCTTTTAGGCTCCAAGGCAGACCGGAGCGGGAAAGAATTTTGGAACCACGGTAGGAGTGTAAGGGCTGCTGTTTAGGGTCCTTTACATCACACTTAGAGGTTGCTGTCCAGAAGAGTAAGGCTTCAAGAAAGTTGTGCTAAGTCCAGTACACTTAGCACAGATTCTATTGTGCTGAGACAGCAGTGCAGCTTCCAAGCGCTTTAAGAATTAGCCTCCGCCCTGAAAAGAGAGAGAGAGAGAGAGAGAGAGAGTGTGTGTGTGTGTGTGTGTGTGTGTGTAGTGTTAGGGCCACAAGTAAGGAGGCACCATTCATATAGCCAACACTGATGCACATATTTTATGCCATTCAGCTGGCAGAGGCCTATTTCTAATTGAGAGATGGGAGAGGCCAACACAGGTTTGCAGGTTTGCAGCTTCAGTGAGAGACAGGGGCAGGTTCTAGCTTGTTACTTGTGGGCTGTCCCCAACTTCATGTCCAATGTTCCTCCCTGATCCCCTGCCCTATAACCTTGCGCCAGGCTGAAGAACAGCCATCACCAGCTCCTAGGCTTGCTTGTTCTACCACATTCCTAGTGGTCCTGCTTCTCTCATTGAACTTGACTGATAGTTCCCCTCCTGCACCTGCCCACAGACTCCCTGCCTCCAGCCTCCCAGTACTCTTTCCCTTCCTGGGATGTGTCATGCTCTCCCCCTCCCACCCTAGAGTATTTGCACTGCCTGTGCCTTCAGATTACGCGGGTTTTATGAGAATATGCCTTACCCATGCCCTTTGGCTACAAAAGATAAAAGAAGGGGGGATTTCCTCTGTTTATGATGAGTAAGGTCTAAGCCCCTAGTCAGGCAGGACTTACTCTGTCTTGTGGTATGCTCTTTCATTGGCTCTGGAATCCCCAGCATCTCTTTCTTCTTTCTAACAGCACCCTGGTTGCCTTCCTCTCCTTACTGGACACGTAGTTGGGGCTGTCATTAGGAGCCCTGCCCTCCCTGAGTCACGAGGCCACTAGTCCCCTCTAAACTTTGCTATTGGGAATTTGAACTTTGAGCAGAGATACAAATAGCTGGAGCCAGCTAGGGTTCTGTCCTTGCAGTGGCTGCCTGAGCCTGACCCCACTATTGGGGCAGATCCTGCCATCCAGCCTCTGAGCAGTCTTGGTTCCTTCCTATTGATGTGACCTTCCAAAATCCTTCCAATAAATTCCCTGTGCTGAAGTCAACCGCATTGGTTATGGTTCTTGTTAACTACCAAAGCATGCTCTCTGATACCAGGCCCTGTTTCTTCGCACTGTCAAATCCTGCCCAGCTTGAAAGACCCTGTGCCAATACCACTTCCTCTGTGAAGTCCTCCAGAATCCTCATCTTCCTATCCCAGGCCAAAAGGAATAATCCTTCTTGCTTCTTCTCTCTTGTAGCCCTTTATTGATTCTTCTCTTATGCTGTGTATCAATAAGTACTTTGTGTTAGTTCTGAACCTGTATCAAGTTCTATAGATCAGGGACAAGGTCTTTGTAGATTTGTGGGTCCCAAAGGGCCTTGCACACACTCAGTTCTCAGCAAAGTCATGGTGGATGAATATTAAATTAGCTGCAGTAGTTGGGAGTAGATTGTGTTCTCCCTGCCTCCTTGGCTAACACTGTACATGTGTGATTATCTTTTCTTTCTTTTTTTTTTTTATTGTGAGGAAACTGAGGTATTCCCTGCAGGCTAGAAATCTTAGAGAACTCAGCCCAGTGGCATTCACTAGCCTACTCTGATCTTGTAAACAGCCAAAAGAATATTATTTTAGGGGATAAAATAAACTGATGGCACAGGAATGTTATGTGGCTCAATAGCATCTGTAGATGTAAAGAAACTTAGGTCAATGAGTTCCTATAATCAATAATCGATAGCAATCCAGAAGTGGGCTTCTAACTTACTTTGTGCACGGGTGCAGGCTCTGAAGCTTGCAGCTCCCACTGCTTGTGTCTCTGTGATACTGAGCAGGATGACAGTATAAACTGGGTGATGCTCCAAAGCTACCACTCAGCTCTGTGGAGCTTGTGAAAGAAAAAAGGACATCAATAGAGTAGATTAGGGAGAAAAACAGAACGAACACAGCCTTCCATGTTTCAGAGTGAGATGACATGTCGAGTGAGACTGAACTACTAAAAAGGCATATCTTTTTTCAGACTCTTTAAGTTCTTACAGGAATATTATAGGAGACGTGGAAAATTCAAAGTATGCCAAGCCTCCAGGAATGGAATTATGTTATCTTATTTAAGAACTGCAAGGCTATTGATCATTTTATTTATACAAGCTCATGAAAGTAGTTGACTTTGGAATATATCTCCGTTATAGTGAAGTGGAATGCTTGAGTTATTTGGGGACAGAAGATCACCACAACTTTTGAAGATGTCTCTTCGTCTCCTCTCATCTCACATAGTGCCTTGTGTGTCACAGAATGTTGCATTTGGAAGGAAACATAAAAATTCTCTTATGCGTCAAGATACTATTTTAGTGGGAAAAAAAGATTTTTAAAAAATGCAGTGCTCATTTCCTTTCAAGGACATTTCAGCTTGGAGTTAGCATTGCTCGTTCATGTGTGTAGTGCTATGAGAACACCTTGGGTGTGGTGGAAAATAAGTAGAATGTACAGTTGCCCAACTTTCCGTGGTGCATTGGACAGCATCGGTGCACACACAGATACTTAGATGAGCTCCACTGCATACCTAGATGGGAAGAGTACGTCAGGGTCGTTACAGAAACCTAAAGAACAGAATGTCTAGATTATCTACCTTACATTGTCTCTCTGTGGTGCTAAAGTCACCTTTAGTGAGAGCTCATCTCATTGATGGGCTTGAATGGAAACTCCATTTGGGATGACAACACTTTAGACCAGGAGGGACCCTCCTGGTCATCTTTCCTCACCTCTTTTCTGTGTCACTTTTGAATCTACTCATCCTCCAGTGTCTCCAGCTCAGTAAACAACTTGGCTTCACCCACCACACCCATCTCTCTTTCAACATTCACCCAACCAGACACCAAATGTACATTTCGGTGTTTATTGTGTATTGTATTCATAGTCGTATATTGTGTTCATTTCTCCCTTTTCACTCTTGTTCACCTATAGCCCAAGCCCCATCCTCTTATCCTAGACTGTGGCCAAAGCCTCCCAATCCATCTCCCTGTTTCTTCTTGTCTCCCTCTCTCTTTCCCATCCACTCTCCACAGCAGCTAAGACGATATTTTTAAGACACCAATTTGATCGTATCTTACCTCTGCTTGAGTCCTTCGGTGGATTCCTCTGTGATACTTTAACCCACCTCCCCAGGCCAGAGTCATCTGGCCCCTCCCTCGCTCTGACTTTGTCACTTATCACACGCCCCGCCCTCACTGTGCCTTAGATGTGCAGACCTTCCCTGTGTTTCTCAAATGTGCCAAGACCCTGCTGATTCAGGACCTTCATTCATGCTGTCCTTTCTACCTGGGACCAAATAGATCGGCCAAGTTTGACTCAACCCTTCCCCTCCCTCCACAAACTTGCCTGGCTAGTTCATTTTCAACCTCTGGTCTTGCCTTAAATCCAGTTCCTCAGAATGGCCTCCCTGATCCCTGAGATTAGATTCCTTCTGTTAAATGTGATTAGAGTGGGGGCAGAAAACTTTTTCCTATAAAGGGGCAGAGTAAATATTTACAGCTTTGCTGGCTGTGTGGTCTTCGTAGTAATTATTCCACTCTGCAGTTATAGCAGAAAGCAGCCATAGACAATATGTAAATGCATGAGGGGACTTTATTCCAATAAACCTCTATTTACAAAAACAGGTAGTGGGCCAGATTGAGTCCACAAATCATAATTTGGCAATCCGTGCCTTAGAACATCCTATCTTTTTGCTTCACAGTATTTATAATAATACCTACCTAAGCAGTTGTATCTGTATAATTATGGTTTAGTATCTTTGCTCCCTGGACTTCTTTTCCATGAGGAGAGACATCAAACCTGCCTTGCAGCATCCAGCAGGGACAATAGGCTCCCAAATAAAACAGTGACTTAATGCCAAGCTGACTTGCCCAATCAGACTTTACCCTAAGTCCTTAGTTTGAGCAATGGAGAAGGGGCCTTTCCTCTTTCCTGTGGAAGACGATAACTTGAGTGTGTAGAGAAGCTGGAGCTGCTGCCATCCTCGTGGCATCATATAGAGCCTGAGAACAGAGCTGGTACTAAGAAGTAGCTCTGAGAAATTCAGAAAAAAATACTAGTCATGGCTATATCATTCAGGCCCTACATCAAGCCCTACCTGACTTTATGTATCTTGCTGTTGACTGTAAAGTTTCATGAGCCAATATATTCCCATTTTTATTAAACACATTTTAATTGAATTTTTCTGTCATATGCAATGGAAAAATTATATAAGTCCTGATGTGTTTCTCATTTGTATGATGGGGATAATAAAATATAACTTGAAGGGCTATTGTAAGCATTTAAAAATATAAAAATGCCTGAGTATTACACACAGAAGCCATTCATGTCTATTAAATAACTGAGTAATTATTCCTCACTAACAAATATGTATGATTTTATGAGGCACTACTTACAATAATATACCTTTATCACACAACTTCCCCCATTTAAAATTTTGATTATGAAAAATTTTGACAATCTTGTCAGTCGATGTGCAATCAGAATGGAGCTATCATCTTACCATACAGTACGTGAAAAGGAGATGCAAATTACAAGAACTTGTTTTACCCACAATTTTAGGAATAGATGTCTTTTGTAAAAAGAGGCTGGCTAACACCTCGGCAAAGGAGATATACCAATGGCAAGTAAGTATATGAAAAGATATTCAACATCAGATGTTATTAGGGAATTACAAATTAAAACGGTGATGAGACACCGCTGCACACCTGTTAGGATGGCCGAGACCCCAAACACCGACAACACCCAGGGCTAACGGGGATGTGGAGCAAATTGAGTTCTCACCCATTGCTGGGGGGAACGCACAATGACCCAGCCCCTTGCAAAAGCTGTTTGGCCATTTCTTACAAAACTAAACACACTCTTACTATATGATCCAGCAATCATGCTCCTGGATATTTACCCCCAGTGAATTAAAAACTTTTGTCCACACAAAAACCTGCACATGGATGTTTACAGCAGCTTTATTTATAACTGCTACAGCGTGGAAGCGGCCACCTATTCTTCTATAGGTGAGTGAATAAGCTTTGGTGCATCCAGGTAATGAAATATTATTTAACACTCTAAAGAAATGAGCTATCAAGCCATGAAAAGACATGGAGGGACCTTAAATGTGTATTGCTAAGTGAAAGAAGCCAATCGGAGTGATTCCAACACTATGACATCCCGTAAAAGGCAAAGCTGGGAAAGACAGTAAAAAGATCAGGGGCTGCCAGGGGCTCTGGGGAGGGAGGGATGAACAGGCAGAGCACAGAGAGTTTTCAGGGCAGTCAAAACGCTCTGTATGATACTACGATGGTGGACACATGTCAGTATACATTTGCCAAAACCTATAGAATGTGCAACACCAAGAGTGAACTCTAATGCAAACTAGGGACTTTGGGTGATAATGATGTATCAGTGTAGGATCATCGGTTGTGACAAATGTCCCACACTGGGGGGGGGGGCTATCAATAGTGAGGGAGGTTGTGTACGTGAGGGGCAGGGAGTATATGGGAAAATCTCTGTACCTTCCACTCAATTTTGCTGTGAATCTAAAAATGGTCTAAAAAATTTTTATTAATGAAGCAAGAAAGTTTACTTAAAAACAGAGGCTTGCTCATGTCATGGTTCAAATAAAATTTATTTAATAATTGAAGTTTTTCTTGACATCTCTCCCCCCAAAAAATTCTTCCCCCAAGACATTATTTCTGAAGACTCAGAAAAGAAAAAGAAAGAAACAACCAACTGAATCTTCAAATATACCTGAGGATTGAGCATACTGTGCCTTTGGCACCAGCTTTCAATCTTCATTATGAGTATGAAGAGAATAGAATTTGTTTTCTTTTGTCTTATGACCCAGGAACCTGAATAACCCTCCACCGGTGCTTGCCAAGACATGAAAATAGTGGGAATGCGTCGGACTCAGGAGACATGCCACAAAACTGAGAAATGCAAAAAGATGACTCGCCTAGAGGAAAAGGCACCACTGAAAATAGAAACCACAGCCAATGTTTCCCTGTGTTGAGCCATTCAGTGGCCCTTCACTCTACTTAGAATCAAACCCCAAGACCTGAGCAATACCGAAAAGGCCCTGTGTGAGCTGGTTCTAGGTCACCTCCCCAATCTCACTTCCCACCACTCCCTCCCTGCCACTTTGGCTTCCCTGTTCCTGCCTTAGGACCTTTGCACTTGCTATTCTCACTGCCTGCAAAGCTCTGCTCCTTCCCACATGACTTCTTGTCACTTCATTCTACTCTCTGATCAAATGTCACTTGCCCAGAGAGGCCATCCTTGAGCACAAGACTCAAAGTATCAACCTCCCTCCAATCTCTCTATTCCTCCCCCTGCTTGACATTTCTTCATAGCATTAGTTACTTCCTGATCCTGCTGCACATTGCTTTGTTCAACCCTTCTGTGTCTCTCTTCCTCCACTTGTGTGTGAGCTCCTGAGGATGGAGTTCTCTGTCATTGGGCTCCCTAATCCTTGCCTCAGCATCTACAATGGTGCCTGACACATGGTAGCAACTCAATAAACATTTATTGATTAAATTCGTTGCAGCCAATTTCTATATGTCAACTTGGCAATAGCTTTAAATTCATTGTTTGATTTTCCAACAATCAAAAGAAATCTCAGTAACTACAAACCTTCCTGGAACAGCTCATGCATCTCCAATGACGGAGGCATAGGTGATCGAGAGTGCAACCTGCCTCATTTATTCCAGATCAAACTCAAACACTCAAACTGTAGAGACTATCACATGCTTCCTTATGGAACTGAGACATACTTTTCAAGAGGATTAGTTTATAAGAGTCAGATAATCCTCCTGGGTTGGATAAATAGATCTTATAGAAATTCCTGGGGCACATTCTACATAAGACCTTTCACTAAAATTAAATTAGCAACAAAATGAGCTTTTCTTGGGGTAAATTAAAGTTGGTTTTCTTTTACAAGCTGTTTTAAACTATCACAGTCTGATAGGCAGGGTCTTCCCTGAGGGACACACGGTGTTTCAAATGCCTCATTTGGAACCGTGTGCCCTCACTCCCGGGCTGGAGGGAAAGAGAGGTGGGCTGGAGCTCTCAAAGGTGCACCAGCCATATTTGCAAAGGGAGGCAGATGTGGGGCTTATAAAAAAGAACCGAAGAATTCCAGTGATTTAGGAAGACTACTTGACTAAGTAACAATATGCAACACACAGGGGATATTTGATAAATAAAAAAATCAGCCCGTGTCAGCCGCCTCCCCACTCCTAACAAACTGAATCTGAGATTTTGATTATGTCACAGCCGAACAGCATTTGTCAACAGCTGTCACTGGGGCAGCGACCTAACCCAGGGCACATCAACACAGCACATGCAGCACTGGAGTTTGCTTCTGTCCTGCAAAGATGTTAGTCCTGGTGAGGTCAGCCCAAGCACACACACCCTCCTCAGGTGCAGCACCGTCTCTGCTCTGGACTGAATCCCACAACTGTGCAAATATTTAACTTTCATATATCATCTGTAACAAGTGTAATACTGAAATTTAAAGGTAAATAACTAGAGAAATTGCAGCAGCGTCATCCAGCTGACATGGCCATCGTCGCAAATCAGATTTTGCCGTGTGCAGCCAAAAGCAAACAGTGGTTTTGGTCACGACCCTTTTTATGGGCTTTTTCAGACCATATATACAAGGCTGTGATTTTGGTTGACAAATAACCCAATAAGACATATTTCGTAAGAGTTGTTTTCAGTGAAGGGGTTGAACTCTTTCTTTTAGTATCATATATTTTCTTCTCACTAGGCACCAGAACTAAATTGGGGGAAATTAACGTTCTCAATGTGATTTAGGACAAGGAGAAGAGTCAACTTGAATTGAAATATTAAAGCATGTTTAGCCCCAGAAAGGAGTTGGTTAACGTGTCATGTCTCTGCAGGTATGTCAGCTGAAGTGCTCAGGCCTGAGGCTGTCTCTCTTCTGTGACAAGGAGGCTGCCCGGAGTCATTCAGTCAGTCCATCAATCCATCAATCATTCGAGGCCAGCGTTGTGCCAAGCTCTGTGCTAGGATTCGGGGATACAAAGCAGCCCCCTAATTTTTCATATAATTATCAGGACAAATGACACATGGGAACTGACAAACATGAAATAAAGTTATTACACAATAAACAGCAAAAGGATTCCCCAAGAAGAAAGGTGCAGGTTCAGTCTGGAGTGAAGACAGAGAGAAGCCACGTGGGGGCTTGGAGGGGACAGCCAGGGTGCTGGCTCCCCAGCACCATCTGGAGGCTGTGCTATTTGAAATTCCCACAGGTACACAGAGGTGAGAGTGTACAGGCACAGTCTTGCTTATTGGGTCACACAGCTGATGGGGTGGGAAGGACATAAGCAGGAGGGGACCCAGGGAGGTTGCTAGTGGCCAAGCATCAGTGATAGAGTCAGTGGCTTTATTATACATGCATGGCCTAGAACAATCACCATGCCCAGGGGAACATGACGTGCCGAGTGGCTTAGGCCTAGGCCACATGCTTCAGTACGTCCCTTCCAACAGGGACAAAGGTGTTAGAAGAACATGGGCGTAGAGGGATGGTGGGCTGGTTACCCGGAGGAAGTCAGGGTGTGGTCACCAGAATGATGAATGGAAAGAAGGCAGCAGGAAAGAACAGATCTCCACTCAGTCTAAGCCATCTTGTTCAAGGTCATGTAGATAATAAAGACAGAGTAAGTTTTCATACATGGTCTGGGTGTCTCCACAATCCCTGTTTTCTCTATATATCTGGTTCTGACTAATTCAGTTTATCATCCCAACTGGTGGTCCATCTTCTTCCAAGAAGAGCTGGAAGCATTGTGTATTGAGTTTCTTATGCTCTGGCAACCTTGCAAACTTGAGAAGTCCCTCAGTAGGAAGGTTTTCAATGTTCTTTGAATCTCTTTTTGTATCCCAGCACAGATAAATGAAACTTGGTCTTTACCCAACTCAAGCATGAATTCAGGAAATAGCCCGGTTTTCAGGTGGAAAAGGGATTTGAGGGGCCCTCAGCACTTCTAGAGGGTGCAGGGGAGGGAGAGATATAGTCATCTGTAATTCAATTCAATTCCATTTCTATAACGAGTGACTGAGTTACCAGCTCAATTCCTGGCAGAGCTGTGATCGCAAAGATTGTTAAGATTTAGCTTTTGCCATGCGGTAGAGTGGGGAAGACACACATCCATAAGGCTTATATACAGCATATGATACAGATAGTGGCATATGAGTCCTGGTACAAGACAACCTGCCTCCAACAGTGGAAGGGGAAAATGCCAGATGTTCATTTTCCTAGCCTCCCTTGAAGCTAGCACGTGATGTATTGATCTAGGCCCCACCAGTCATGTTCAATCATCCTAGAGTTTTGAACCAGTGGTTCAGAAAGCAGAGACTGCAAAGAATTCTCTCTGATAGAGGAAGTAGAGAAATGCTGCAGGTCCCCACAGTGGTGGTGACAGTAAAGCTAATGGCAGCAATCAGTGTTGAGGATTAGGTTGGTGGTACAAGTAACAGCATCAGGTCTTCTAAATGAAGCAGTTCTGTGGCTTGAGATTAGGCAGTGTTTCTGGCCAGTGGTGGTACATCCCAGGGATTTGGTGAATTGACCAAAATCCTTTTTATTAAAGGTGACTTTTTTTGTTGTTGTTGTTAGCTTTATAGAGGTTTAGTTGACATACAACACACTGCATGTATTTAAAGTATACATTGGTATAGTTTAATATATGTACACACACATGAAATGATCACCACAATTAAGATAAAGACAGAACCATAAAAGTAAAAATTTCTTCATACTCTTTGCAGTCCCTCCCACCCACCCCAAACTCCCTTGCCCCCAATGATCTGATTTCTTTTTTTTTTTTTTTTTTTTTTTTTTTTTTTTTTTT